>NC_054558.1:16969513-17174513 GCF_017654505.1 Polyodon spathula | reverse complement strand
TTACATGGAGCACCACGGGCAGCTGAAAGAGAAGAATGGTGATGTCATTGAGCTGAAATACCCGCTGAACTGCGCTGACCCAACATCGGAGAGGTGAGTTCAAACAATGCAGAGATCTGAAATGTGCAGTACAGTTCTGTTCCTTTCTAACTTTGTTTAAAATGTATTCAGGGTTGAAATTTTCATCTTCCATGTTCACGAGAATTATCACCAAATGGAATGAGTATATCCAGTACATTTAGTTGTATAGTCCCACGGAAGACAGGACTTTTGTATTAATTTATCAGAAGTATAAGAGGTCTTTCTCGCAGTAGTTGGTTTACTGAAACGTATTGCATGACGTTTTAGATTCAGACAGATTTAGGAGATTTATTACGATGGAGAACCTAATAAAAGCAAATTGTGTAAAGTGAGAAGAGATCACTGTCTTTCATTGCTTTGGGGGTGGAAATAGTATAATCATTTTTTATTTTAGGCATCATTATTACATAAATAACAACAACATTTTCTATAACTCCCACATAAATATTATTCCCTTTCCTTCATTTGGCTATATTGGTATAGAGGAGTTAAGTGTGACACTTTCCTCCATATCTAGAGGACTGCTGATCCAATTGTGATGAAACAAACCTGTTTGTATGTCTTTAAATATATTGCTTATTTCAAGAGAACTGCTTATCCAATATCAAATTGATAAAAAAACTGAATTATGAGTCTACTACAAGAGACTGTGTCACAATCTGTGGAAATATGGAGGACATGGTGGGGGACATCGGAGAATAGTGTTTTATAATGAGGATTTTTTGGCGCGTCTCTGTGCTCAGGTGGTTCCATGGACACTTGTCGGGACGGGAAGCAGAGAAGCTGCTGACAGAGAAGGGGAAGAACGGCAGTTTCCTGGTGCGCGAGAGTCAGAGCCACCCTGGAGACTTTGTGCTGTCGGTGCGGACTGGAGACGACAAGGGAGAGAGCAGCGACGGCAAGCCCAGGGTCACTCACGTCATGATCCGCTGCCAGGTAACACAACCAGCTTCATTAGAGCCCATCAGACCGCACTCTTTCAATTTCACTACAGAATACAGTAGAGAGAAAAATAAGAGCTGTAACCATGAGCTTTTTTATTGTTTGAGTTTAATTGTGCTTCTGTGTAAGTCAGGTGTGGTATCCTAAAATAAAAATAAGCAAAGATACAGTATGTTAATTGTGTGAGTTGTGTTGAGTCTGTCAAACAGAATTTATTCTCTGCCAGTGCAGTGTAAGCACTGGCCACCCAGAGTTGACATGAATGTGTCATATACAAAATAACAGCCTGGTATTGAAATGAAGAAGGCTGCTGCATTGTTTCTGAGTTCTATTGATGGTGAACCCACAAACTGGGTCATGCAGTAGAAGTTGTCAGGATACAGTAGATGTGACTCTGTGTTTTGTTCTGCTCAGCCGGACCTCAAGTTCGATGTGGGAGGTGGAGAGAAGTTTGACTCCCTGACAGACTTGGTGGAACATTACAAGAAGAATCCCATGGTGGAGACTCTGGGCACTGTACTGCAGCTCAAGCAGGTATCCCAGGAAATACACTTGAGAGAATAGGACTTGCAGATCTGCATGCAGAGCTGTGCACACGATGGACAATTTATTAGTATTCATATTTTATATGTATTTCATATATATTTTTCAAATTTATTTATTTAACCAGGATAGAGCC
Organism: Polyodon spathula; assembly: GCF_017654505.1. Taxonomy (NCBI): domain Eukaryota; kingdom Metazoa; phylum Chordata; class Actinopteri; order Acipenseriformes; family Polyodontidae; genus Polyodon; species Polyodon spathula. Next base: position 17,172,811 of record NC_054558.1, on the reverse strand, counting down.
CTTGACATGTACATCTAATTTCAAGGAGGTCCTAGCAAGAGGCAAGACATTATAAAATCAATGGCAAAAAGAGGCAAATCATTCACACAGGACAAAAACAATGATACAAGTGATGCAAAATAATAAATAATGAGTAATAATAATGATTCAAATTTACATTTACATGGTCATAGCCAGTATTTACAGGATTTTTAACCCTGGTCAGGTTTAAAAGAAGTATTTTAAAAAAGGTTATACAGCTAGTTTCATAGACTTTGATTTGCACTAATCTTGGACTACCTTACCATTTAATAACATTCGCCACAGTGAAACCAGGCCACTGTGTGTTACTCCACTCCAACTTTATACACGGAAGATTTACTTATTTTATCTTTTATAACTTTAGGGCTACCACGTTGTTTTCTATATTCCCTAGTCTGACAGTGTGGGATATTTAGCTGCACATTTCCCAGTCCTTCCTGTGTTTGACATGTTTGTGTCTTCCAGCCTCTGAACACGACCCGGATTAACGCTGCTGAGATCGAGAGCAGAGTGCGGGAACTGAGCAAGCTGGCCGAGACCACCGACAAGGTCAAGCAGGGCTTCTGGGAGGAGTTTGAGGTGAGTGAGGAGGACCTTTCACTCTGTGTGGATCTGCTTCAGAAAACATAGTGGAAATGGTGGTGATTCAGCTGTGGGCAGTTAAAAGGCTGCTAGACACTATGAGGGCATTACCACTGAACAGTGTAGGCAATTTTGAAGAATTTGGAAAGAAACATTTTATACTGTACCTGCGAACCAAAGAATTTCTTTGTGTACTACACCTTTTAAAATGGTTTTATTCCTTTCTAAAATGTGCCTTTGCACTTGCTTCCAAATAGGGACCTGTTATGTTTTACTTTACAATATATGTAACTGATTAACATTGGTTTGTTACAGATCTATGTAGGTTTATGTGATTTGTTCAAATTTGTGGCTTCTGATCACTTTTATAGGCACGATGATATGCCGTTTTTTCTCTCGTGTAGAGTTTCAGCAGGATTGCGTGGCTAGCTGTCCAGCTTTAAGAGGCACTGAGCACACTGCCTTGTATGGAACAGCTTGATAGTCAGTATCTATATATAGTTTCATTCATTTTCACTTGTGAAAATGGACAGAAGAGGGTGCTGTAAGATTTGGTTTGCTGTGTTTGCATGCAGTTTCGACTCCCATTTCCAGTCACATTCATTCTGGTGCCTTGCTGTTTTATTGTTTCAATGGGAAAATGCAAAGATTTTCCACATTGCTCTGATTTTGCCTGAGATGGCCTTCAGGTCTGGTTGAGAGCAGTCGTGATGAATAACGACCTGCTGTGTGGTTTGTTAATCGCACAGTGTCAAGGCAGAAGTTGGCTGGAATCTGTCTACAGAATAAACACACCCCTCCCTCACCCCCCTTTTTTGGATTATGAATGCTGTATTTGTAATACATGATTATTTTTATATATACATTATACTGCTTAAAACTGTGCCTGGAACCCAACAACCTTGGATTCTAATCTTGTAATCATCATTGACAGATTATGCTGTACATATCGCTACAATACCTTTTCCAACATAATGGCAATTGTTTTATTGTTGTAGTGCATTCTGTAGTATTTGCATTTATTGGTATTGAAACATTGTGTTATTGTAATGTGTTTCCCACATGAATGTATTTGTTGTTGTTCAGTACGAGACAGTTCCAGGTATTTAATGGACCTTCTATGCATTTGTTAGTATTGGAAGGTTCTGGTAAGAAGTAGATGTATTTGTATGCAGTCTTTTAGAGCTTAGAACTTGTACTGGCCCTGGACCCAGTTTCACAAGGTCCCTTGTTTAGGTGTATTATTGAAATGATCAGGTGCGAAGAGTGTGAACAAACCCTGGCTGGACTTTAAATCACAAATAACAGAAGCAGCATGCTTGACCCTGGAGTCAAGGGGAGATTGTATTGGGATACACCACCACAAAAAATGACAGCCAGCTGACAATCTCTCCAGGTTACTGTACAGTCTACACAGCATTCTAAAAACAATACTTTTTTAATTATTATTATTTTTTTTTTAACAACGTAGTTCTTTTTTTTTTTTCTTGCAGACCCTCCAGCAGCAGGAGTGCAAGCTGCTCTACAGTCGCAAAGAGGGACAGCGGGCGGAGAACAAAAACAAGAACCGTTACAAAAACATCCTGCCATGTAAGGCTTTCCACATTTCTGTTGTCCTCCTTGTGGAGGGGAGGGAGGGGGGGGGGTCCTCAGAGCTACAGTGATGTAACGTTTAGCTGCTGTAGTTGTACCAGGTTCGGTACAGCAAAGGCAAACTCTTATCTATACAAACAACAGTGTGACGAATTTGTCTTGGCAATTCGAGTTACAAATGAAATAACCTGCCAGCAACAATGTACTGCTGTAGCACTTTAAAATGAAGCGTTTTTTTTTTTAAACCATTACAGTACGGACGTACGTTGTTCAACTCTTTCACTCCTGGCGGGACCTCAAGCTCCTGCCTTATCTTAGCGCTGTTTGTTAACATGTGCTGTTGGAAATCACATTGGAACCTCGCCTCACAAGAGTTGAGGCAGTGTATAAATATATGTAAAAAATTCTGTTCTCATGTATACTCAATAAAAGAGTGCATTCTTCAGTTTGGTTAAACACTGTAACTGTGGACTGGCCCTTTGAATTCCTTCATCTGGGATTTTCTTTTCTTCTGCCGTTGCTTTCCAGTTGATCATACTCGAGTGATGCTAAACGATAAGGAAATCAATGAACTGGGCTCGGACTACATCAATGCCAATATAATAATGGTAAGTACAGTAATTCTTGTCCACTACTGATGATTAAAAACAGTTAGTAATGGAGTTATTTGGCCCCTAGTACAAAATAGATGTGATTCATCTAAAAAGCTTAATCATGGTTTAATGGGGACTTAACTCCTGGCAAACCTCAAAACCTACAGTGAATTACAATTGAGTGCATCCTGCAGTTTTTGACATGGTTACTTACGGTGCATCAGAAATAATTTTCCACTTGATTAGATACTTTTTCTTTCATGGTTGTTCTGAAAAATGCAGCTAAAACAATTGGACACCCTGAGAGACCGATGAATCCTCACAGCAGGGTAATCTGGATTGTAATGCATATTGTAAAAACATCTTCATCGTGCCACTGCTGAAACATCTTGGAAAAAGAAAATTCTACTGCATTCTATTAAAACCATTCAGTTCCTTTAAGCTGATCTCGTAACCTGCCTGCCTTATCTAAATAAATGTTTTGTCTTCAGCCTGAAGTTGAGGTGAAGTGCAACAACACGAAGCCGAAGAAGAGCTACATCGCCACGCAGGGCTGCCTGCAGAACACCATCAGCGACTTCTGGAGGATGGTGTTCCAGGAGAACTCCCGAGTCATCGTCATGACAACCAAGGAAGTGGAGCGAGGAAAGGTAAAAGGAGGAACCGGTTTTTACACTTGACATGTAATAGCTTGACATCGGAAACTTCAGTATGTTGACAATGTCAGCCACTTACTAGCAAGACTCTTCTAACTCAATGACATGTATAGTGATTCCTTCAATTCAGAATCCTAAGGTATAGGTAGCTTCTTATATTTGTGTATCTGGAGATTCGCTCATCAAATTCATTGCTACTTATTCTTTGCTATTCTGTACATGCTATTGCTATATGTCAAGTTTTTCATCATGCTGATAGCTATAATTTAGATTTGACTGCTGTGATGGTGGGTGTATGTTGCTGATGTTTTATTTTGAGAAGTCTGTTTTAAGGCACTTTCATCTGAGCTCAGGAGCTGTTCTTCAGCTGTAGTTACCAGATATAGACACACATAAGAGATCAGCAGAATTATAGATGATCCAGATTAGTCTTTATAGAAGAGCCAGAGCTATCTAGAGATCAGTGACTTCGGATCAAATTTCCCTTTGTATTGCTGGCAATACAGAGCTGTGCACAAGATAGTGCTGACTTAGCATAAGTATCTGTCCCCTTTATTTTACTGATGAACCATTCAGCTGCAGAAGATCCCTGGTCTACTTTAGCCCTTCAACAGCTGTTTTCTTTTATTTTCTTTTGTTTCTTCAGAGTAAGTGTGTGAAGTACTGGCCGGACGTGACTGTGCTAAAGGAGTACGGAGCCATGCGCGTACGCAACGCCAGAGAAACCTCGGCACACGACTACATCCTGAGGGAGCTCAGAATGTCAAAGGTTGGCCAGGTCAGGATCGCCACTTTCCTGTAGCTTCTTCTAGCTTCCTGAGAACCACAGTGATTCGAGTACACGTTTTGCAAGCGATCATCGAAATGGTCTGTTTGCAGTTTAGCCTTCCATAATGAAGATCAGGAAGGCTTCGTTCAAAGACGTGTAAGGTCAAACTGTTTCTGTAAACGAGCATTCTCTAGAATAGTCCTATTTAATTTTAGCAGTCTCCTAAAAACATTCAGAACATTCGTTTTATTGAAGATAATCTAAATCTAAAGGGTGGCGGGACAGTGCTTGCTGGGGACCCATTTTCAAGCGGAGCTTTGTGTTGCAGGGGCCCGATGACGAGCGGACCGTGTGGCAGTACCACTTCCGAGCCTGGCCGGATCACGGTGTGCCTGGTGACCCTGGCGGTGTGCTGGACTTCCTGGAGGAGGTCAACATGAAGCAGGAGAGCATACTGGAGGCTGGGCCCATCGTGGTGCATTGCAGGTGAATATTGACCACACCCCTTATAACAGCTTCCAACTTATCATTATCTTATCATCAAAATTTTAGATAAATTAAAATCAGCCATAATGCTCTGTGGCCCTAAATGTTTGACATTGTGTCTTGCTAGTCTTGTACCATTACAGAGGAGTTTTCATTTGGTAGTTGTGGGCCATTGTTTCATTTCACACTGTCATCGACATGCATGCAAAACAGTTTTTGTTTTTGTTTGTTTTTTTTTTTTTTCAGGCACGTGAAATCTCTTATTTCATTGCTTCACATGCAAGCCAAAAGTGATTAGCAAATGCATTGATATTACTTGACTGTACACTTGAGACTTCTAAAAGCCTATTGGTTTTTTAAAAGTCTTTTCTTTTTTCCACTGCAGCGCTGGCATTGGACGAACGGGAACTTTTATTGTGATAGACATGCTTATCGACGTCATCCGAGAAAAAGGCAAGAGCTTTCAATGTTACACCGCAGTTACAAAATCCGAATGCACCATTCCCAAACCTTCCACTACATCTGGTTTTGCCATAAGCATTCTAACACATCACTTTTAAATCAGAATCCACAACAGCAGGGCATCACACAGCACTGCCCTTTACACTGTCTTTACATTATTTCAATACTTAATGTTAACTTTGTGTCTTATACTATTATCTTTTTTGCTTACTTATAATGCTCAAATTCTACTCATCTCAATGAATTTCATTGGTCACTTTTGGAAGTTGCAGCAGCTGAATTCTGATGTTCACTGGAATGTTCCATTGTGTCCCTGCAGGGGTAGACTGTGATATAGATGTGCCCAAAAGCATCCAGATGGTGCGATCGCAGCGGTCAGGAATGGTTCAGACTGAGGCTCAGTACAGGTTTATTTACATGGCCGTACAACACTATATAGAAACACTACAGCGCAGGATCGAAGAGGAACAGGTGAGAATCACTGAGGACTCAATACCCCTCACAATCTAGGTGGAGGGCCTTGTTAGGATCCCTTTTAGAAATAGCATTCACTGTTAGAAAAGCGTTGGTCGGTACTTACTCAGTTTACATCAGACCAATTCAGTTCAGGTGTTCTTTCTTTTGATTCTGTGACTCTCTTTGATCTTATTTATAAAAGTGGTGGATGCCACAGGGTGTATTGCCCTTGAAGACGAATATTGCTTGTTACATGGCTAGCCTGTGTTTCTGTTTTTATTCTCTCGATACAGAAGAGTAAAATAAAAGGAAGAGAATATACCAACATTAAATATTCGTTGACTGACCTGTCGGGGGGTGACCAGAGCCCCCTGCCCCCCTGCACCCCCACCCCTGTCTATGCGGAGTGAGTATCAAACCCTGAACCACAGATATGCCGCTTGTTTCTGTTTCAAAGCCTTAATAGTGACCAGCAGATTATAAGTGAAATCTGCAGATGATTTTCTTAGTAAGTCGGTTCAAATGATTTTCTTAGTTTGTGTTATTGTTACCTTGTATTTATACAATGCAATCATTCAGAGTGGTTCTTGCATTTGAGTAAATGATACAATGGTTTCTTCTTTACTTTTGATATCTGTATGAATATACTAATATAAAGACATTTGGACTAATCTAGCCTATGTTACATGTATCAATAGCAGCCAGCTAGCACTGAAAATCAGCTAAAAGCACCTTAAATGCAGACTTCTGCAAAGAAACTGCAGTATTTCAGTACTTGCAGAAAGAATCACTCAGGAGCACTCAGTATCAGGGTTGGAATCAATTACTTTTTCATTTCCTTTTTAAAATCAATTCTTAATTCAAAGTCCTTCAAAGGAATTGGAGTTGATATCTGAAACATAATAGTGATTGTTCAATTGCTTTCATTGGAAGCCAGTGTAATTGACTAACAAACGTTGACTTCAATTGAAGCAGTGTGTTGCCACTGTGAGCATGCTATGCAAAAATGCCAAATAAGCCTCAATTACAATACAGACAATACCACGTGGGAGCAGGTGTGCCATGCAGAAGATTAAGATGGATGTAAAAAAAGGAAAATGGTAGATGGTTTCAGCAGTAGTTGTCCTAGAGGAATATCCTAGCATACAAATCTAACTGGTGTCAAGCAGCCATTTTGTTAAATCTACCACTGCTACTGTACATCTCTGCTTCAATGAAGATTCTGTTTTTCCTTCAGAACTGTCATCTGTGTCTCCCGAAACAACAGATGGTATCTATAATGCAAGCTGGTCTGTGGCAGAAGGAGAGAATTTAAACCTCATGTCTTACTGTTTTCCACCACTAGATGTAACTGTCCGACTGTCTCAAAACCCTGACTGGGGAACACTTAGTCGAAATGTTTCTCATTGAATTGAATTTAGCACAATGGAATGTTTTCTATGTATGAATGTGATCCAATCAGGTACACAGAGTTGGTCTTGCCACCCTAACCACGCTGTTTACATGTATTTACAGTGTGAGAGATGATAGTTCCAGAGTCTATGAGAACGTTGGTTTGATGCAGCAGCAAAAAAGCTTCAGATGAGGTCAACCCAACTTGAGTTTCAAGTTGAATGAGAAGGTAACAGCAATAATAAAATGTAGCTTTAGCCAGAGCATGTTTTTAATGACCAGTGTGTTCCTTTAACAAGTTGATGAATTTAGTTCAGCCTGCATCACAGTATGGGATTGAGCAAAAGCCTCTTCTGGAACATGCTTTTGCATTTGTAATGCATTCTTTCTGCAGTCTGTGCGGGGTTTTTGTCATTTATAGATTTTCTTTAGAACCAAAGTGGAATTTTGTATTTTTTTAAAAGCAAGAATCATTAAACATTCTAAATCCATTTATTCAGTATGCTGAAGTTTGTCGATATTGTTTGTATTATAAAAACGTTTATTAAACATATTCCCTTAGGCGGCATGCAAAAAGTCCTTTGTAAGCCATTTCGAATAATGTAAATCCTATTCATCTTTTTATTGTTTTTGTTTTATAGATTATTTTAGATCGTTGTAAACCTGCTCCAGAATGCCTGTGAAATGGTTAAGAAAATGAAGACTGAATACTGATGGTGTAAAGCCTTTCATTGGCCTATCTAGTTTGTTTTTACCCTGATGTGAAAACCACTCTGTCCTACATGGAGCCTGGTCCTTCAGATCCATTGTGTCCTACATGGACCCTGATCCTTTAAATCCATTGTGTCCTACATGGACCCTGATCCTTTAAATCCATTGTGTCCTACATGGACCCTGATCCTTTAAATCCATTGTGTCCTACATGGACCCTGATCCTTCAAATCCATTGTGTCCTACATGGACCCTGATCCTTCAAATCCATTGTGTCCTACGTGGAGCCTCGTCCTTCAAATCCATTGTGTCCTACATGGAGCCTGGTCCTTCAAATCCATTGTGTCCTACATGGAGACTGGTCCTTCAAATCCATTGTGTCCTACATGGAGCCTGGTCCTTCAAATCCATTGTGTCCTACATGGAGCCTGGCCCTTCAAATCCATTGTGTCCTACATGGAGCCTGGCCCTTCAAATCCATTGTGTTTTTTGTTGAAACATTCTTCTGAAATTGCTATTTGAACTTCAGCACTTGAAAGGGTTGGGACTGAATTACTGTACATTTATTACATTTATAGCCATTATATATGTTTGATTTAATAATTGCTGACTTAAACTATCCAACCAGCATAGTCTATAAAAGCTGGTTTTGAAAGTATTTGACATTGCTTGTACAATACTGAAAAATAAGTTTACCAATTTAGGCAAAAACGGTTTTGATGGACGGTGAATTGGATGCTTTTTTTGTCTTTCACTTTTCGTTTTCTCTCTTTTTTTAAACCTTTGCAATCATTTTTTAAAACTAGACTGGATGATTTGTATAAAAAGGGATCGAGCCAGTATTAGACTAAAGCACCAGCAGTCTGTACATTGATTGCGCTAAACTCAGTGCTGGGAGAACCGTTGTTTGCACTGTCCTGATCAGCCTGATTGTGAGTACTTTGGGTATCGTAGTCAGGATTCAGAAAGGGGATGTTTATATCGAACTCATCCATCTATACCTGCCAGCTTTTTTCTTTGTTAAATTGTCACAGAGCAGCAAGCGGTGTAGAGACTTAACCATATAGTCAAAATAAATTGCCTGGTTATTCTCTGACAGCATTTTTAAATCATCGACATTCTTTTGACTAAGCTCACTTTGTTACTGGAAACTTGATTTGGACAGAATGTGTGTTTTTAATTGGGAAAACAATTGTCCAACCTTGGAAGAATGATGTCTACAGCATAATTATTGAAACAGTTCTAAGTAAAAGGGACCTAATATCTTGTGATTTGTCTCTGAATTGAAAGGCAGCGACTGAAGGATTTGACTGTATTTTACATATTGCTGTACAGTGTAGTGTTTCAAGTTCAGACTGGTTTCAGTTCAGTCTCTCTGTGTCATAGTTCTGTTTCAACTTCAAAACAACTTTCTGCTTTAAGACTTTCTTTCAAAAATTGGGCTTAGATGTTCACCTTTACCAAGCCAGTGTTTCTACAGTACTACAAGCATTTTAAAAAAAAAAAAAAAGATTTGTAGTGTGATGCTTGGAAGTGCTAGCAGTAGCTACAGCTTCTAGTTCCTAGTTTATCCATATTTATCTGAAACTGTAAACGCTAGTAAAGGGCCACCAGTATGCTCATGGATTATGCTTTATTGAATCGTTGTCATGATCCTGTAATAGATAATACTTCTGTTATCCTTGAGAGATGCATGAGCTCTTCACTGTTTTTATTTTTATGTCCAATGATCACTTGAAGTACTGATAGTGGGTTTATTATACAGTTAAAAATGATAGTGGTGTGTGGTAGAACCACTTGGAGTCAGTGTTGAAGCTTTGTAATATCCTGCTAGTAGAGGGGTACTGCACAGTGCTGTTTGGTTTGTTTTTAAATGATTTTTGGTGCGAGACCAAAAGTTTGACAGAAAGAATTAGATCATGAGACAAATTCAACTTCAGTTATTAAGCAAATAAGTGGCTGTGCCAAGTGAATTTCAGTGTGCCCCACACATCGTGTAGAGCAGGGTTACACAGTGATGGATAGTGCCACACATCGTGTAGAGCAGGGTTACACAGTGATGGATAGTGCCACACATCGTGTAGAGCAGGGTTACACAGTGGTGGATAGTGCCACACGCCGTGTAGAGCAGGGTTACACAGTGGTGGATAGTGCCACGCATCGTGTAGAGCAGGGTTGAACAGTGATGGATAGTGCCACGCGTCGTGTAGAGCAGGGTTACACAGTGGTGGATAGTGCCACGCGTCGTGTAGAGCAGGGTTACACAGTGGTGGATAGTGCCACGCATCATGTAGAGCAGGGTTACACAGTGGTGGATAGTGCCACGCATCGTGTAGAGCAGGGTTGAACAGTGGTGGATAGTGCCACGCATCGTGTAGAGCAGGGTTGAACAGTGATGGATAGTGCCACGCATCGTGTAGAGCAGGGTTGAACAGTGATGGATAGTGCCACGCATCGTGTAGAGCAGCGTTGAACAGTGATGGATAGTGCCACGCGTCGTGTAGAGCAGTGTTACACAGTGGTGGATAGTGCCACACATCGTGTAGAGCAGGTTTACACAGTGATGGATAGTGCCACGCATCGTGTAGAGTAGGGTTGAACAGTGATGGATAGTGCCACACATTTTGTCGTAAACCTTTTATGTTCACACCAAACTTAATCAGAAACATACTTCGTATGTGTTGCTAATTTTTTTTGTGTTGCTTGTTTTACAGGCTAAAACTGTGGTCCTGGTGGGCATTTCTTCCCACAAGCCTTACCCTTTAGTCCCTCTCTGTCACATTATTCATCATTGGTGGCCAAATGTTCTGCTAGTATGTAAGGAGAAAACCACATAGAAATAAAAAGCATGAGAGAAATACACTAAATGAAAATAATACACCACTTCAAGGAAAAACAATACAAATAAATAACCAAGGTGTATGATCTATATTAATGCATTAAACTACTGACGGTCCATGTTGATAATATCCTGTCCCGTAACTGGCAGCATTAAAAAAAAAAAAAAGACTGTATTGTGGTGAGACTGTACCAGACTTCGTCTCTCTGTCTATTCCTGTTTACTGCATAGGTTTACTGTTATGAATGTGCTGTACATTGGTGTTTTTTTTTTTTTTTTTTTTTTTTTTAATAACCCATCTGCAGTATATTACTCTGTTACATGTTACTAATTAAACCCAATGGTTTTTGTCTTTGGCCTATTGCTACCATACAGTAGGTAGCGATAGGATTTAGTCCACTGAAACACAGAGGCCAACCCACTTTGCAGCAGTAATGGATATTTCTGGGGAAATGTTAATTGCTTTATAGTACAGGCTATTGAAACAGTAGCACAACTGAAGTATGTTGCCCTGAATATTGTCCAGCAACTGTCCATCAAATGGATGGTGGTGATTTCATCAGTATAATGCGGCATTAAATAAACACAAAAAAGAACCTTTTTTTTTTTTTTTTTTTTTTTTTTTTTTTTTTTTTTTTTTTTTTTTTTTTTTTGCTTTCCCTCAAGGAAAAAGATGCCTCTGTAGCTATTTTGCTCCACCATGTTTGCGTAGGTCTTACAACACTGCTGTCAGCACATTTCAGAATATCGCTTTCATAACCTCTTTGTGCAGGACCGCAGATTTCAGTTAGTTTGTGACATGACGATCATGGATAGGATATCCCCAATAGTCATCAAGCAAACAGGCTGCTTATTATTGTATACATGGCAATTCGTGGATGTCAGCACAGCGCTAGTTTAAAGGAGCCCTGGCAGTGCCTGTCAGTAATGATCAGGGGATTCAGGATATACAAGCTGGGAGAGTTTTCTCCTCAATTTAATTGTTTCCAGCAAATTCCACCCAAAAGGAACCCACATGTCTCCAGTCTTGTCAGATTTTGTGATAGGCAGGCTTTGTGCAACCTTGAAGGCATATGTATGTGTGAGCCATCAAGGGAGAGGCATTCTGCTTTTTTTACACCTCCTCTGTTTTAATGCTTTTCTGAGACGCCTTTTGTGGTACTGGCTGTCAGTTTGTCATTGTTGGTTATTTTATTTATTTACTAATGAGTCCCCAATAATATTGTGGATTGTAATGTACCTCCCATTGTTCCTTTATTAAAAAGTATACCAGTAACCATTAGTGGAATTGTTTAGATAGCTAATCTATATGTTTTGTGTTTAATGTTTCATAAATATTGGGGGTTCATTTCACATGTGTTATCTTGTTATTTGGGACATGCATTTAAAAAGATAAAAGGGATATTGTAGCTGCAGCACTCTCCTGGAATTGTGCAGCCTCCTGTGCAAAACTACCCCATTTAGCATTAACGTTCAGTATCCCTAACTTTAAGATGTGTGTTAAGCTGTGCTGTGACTAATTTGAAAGTGTGTTACTAGAGAAGTAGTTTATATTTTAAATAAGGTGTCTAAGGGCTTTGTGAGAAAAGGCTACAAAAGGGATTTTCTTTGCAGAATCTCTGCCTCAAAGGACATCACTTCTCGCGATGCAAGAACAGAATCCACAGCAGTTGCCACCCTGAAACTGACTTTTTAAAGCCACGTTGCCCATATTAAAGGGATACTTTTTATTTCATCTCCATATTTAGATTTCTTATCTGTTCGGTATCCTAATGCATGTGTTCTATATAATAATTTTGTTGTTTATGCTTGGATCATATGATAGGATATTAAACAGGTAGGAAATTAAGTATTAGGAAAATGCTAACTCTTATGGTGAATATATTTACAATAAAGATAAAACGCAGATGTTTTTGGCAGATTTTAATCTTAGATTACATTTTTTTTTGTTCCTGGATAGTAAGTGTTATTTCCTAATTGCTTATGCCTCAAAAGTATAGAAAATAGCTTTTATTCCCCACAAACTTTGCTTTTGTGACCAGGACAGTGATATTTCAAAATATCACTATTTCCAATGGGAAAACGGGCAAATGTGTGTCTTTTCGAGATTACAGTATAATCGTAAATCTCGAAAAACTGCTCACTTCTAAATCTTTTGTAGTCATTTTTGTATTACTTTAGTATAAATACATGTTAATTTGGATTCATATGTTGTTTTTTTCTGACTTTATGTGAACGAAAAGACACACATTTGCCCGTTTTCCCATTGGAAATAGTGATATTTTGAAATATCACTGTCCTGCTCACAAAAGCAAAGTTTGTGGGGAATAATAGCCATTTTCTATACTTTTGAGGCATAAGCAATTAGGAATTAACACTTACTACCCAGGAACAAAAATTGTGTTACATAGTGTTACCTAGTGGTACCTTAGGTAAGGTAGTCCAAGATTAGAGCCGATTGGACATCTTGAAACCAGCAATATCCATTTAAGCAGGCAACGTTGTAACTCTTACAGGTGTTGTGTACAGGGCCAAGAATCTTGTTTTCCTCCATCTGCCAAATCGAGTTTCTGTGCATTGAGTTTCTGGGTGTGTTTTCACAGCAAAGCAGTGCAGTGCAATCCCAGATGTCACTCTTGTTGAGGCAGTGACTGGAGTCCTGTCCTCCACAAGTCTGTATCTCATGAGGGATAGCGGTTAGTATTCCATTGCTCCCATACGTTTAAAAAATGCAGTACATTTTTTCTTGTTTATTTCTTCAGCTTTATTCAACCAGCACTTTCTTGTTAACAAGCCCTTCAGCCAGTAATCGACACCTGACATTAAATGTGAATTTTATCGCCTTGGATGTCTTTATAAATAAAAAAAGATCCAAAATGCAATGCAAACTGACTATGTATTTTTAAATTCTTATCTTGTGTATCAATACCGTACTACGTAGAGGAGACCACACTTTCTTAAAATAATTAAACCCTAATACCAATATTTAAGGTTTATTTGTGTCTGCAAAGTGAATTGTTGCTGATCACCATACGCCATCCTTTTTACCTAATTGAGATAACAAATGAATTACAATTGAGTTCGGTATTGTCTTTTTGTCCTTCTACATCATGTAGTATACTTACACTAGATTAAACATGTACTTGTTTTAATTTACAGATATGTTTGTGAATGTTGATCCTTTGTTTTCTATATTCATACTGTTATGTGGGTATTAGCTCAATTGCTTTGCTAGATGCGCTGTGATTCTTACTGATTCACGTTATCAGAGTAAAAAAAAAAAGTCTGTTTGTAATGTATCAACACTAAACATACGAATAAAAAAATAATTTTATACAATGATGTGTTTGGAGGTCAAGTTATTTAATGCACATATGCACTGACAATGTGCTACATGATGCACACATCACCCTTTGAAACAATGTGTTTTGGATATTCTTAAGCAATTGGTAGATTTTTTGGGGCTTCTTTAGGCATGCAAGAGGCCACGGCGGGATGTGATTTTCATGAAATCTACCACGCTTCCGGTGTGTTATTGCGCTTAAGAAATAAAATATGGAAATGAAGTCACCGGAGTGATTGTGGGAGGGTTTTTACTTGGGCCCTAACCAATGAGGGTGCTCTGTTTGACCAAGCCGTTTTATACATTGGAATTGATTACTCAAGATTTGCTTTTGCGTTTAATATTGGTACTTGCAGTTGATTCTGTATACTGTGTTACTGCGATTGGATTTGAATCTCTTCTCTACACTGTGCATTTAAGGGATATTCAGGGATGTATATATTAAACATTAAATCCCCTAAGCCTGGGACCCCTAAAGAGGTATTGGGTTTGGGTCAGCCAGGTGATGGTAAAATACAAATATCCGACAGAACTGACTGTGCTGGGAAAGGGCGTCAAAATTCCCTGTATCTTCCCAATAGAGTGTCAATATGGTGTGGGATCACCACAGACACTAACACATGATGCATCATGGCATTGGGTGTGTGGATGGGTGCCTGCATACACGCCTCACAGTATCCAGTACATGCTGGTGTTCATTCAGTGGGCATTGCTTCAATAGTATCACTGACTGCACTGCATTCCCAGTTTGCCTTCTGACCCTCCTGTTGCTACACACTTCTGTCTAAATAAAAGTTCCTTTCAACCAGTTTGCACAGTTATAGCAATGATGGCAGCAGTTCCAAAGGGACTCTTACTTGCCGTTCACTTTCAACACTCAGATGGCAGGCTGGAGATTGTTCCTCAGATAGAGTGGATGTTGGACAGTAAAATAAATTACCTTCAGTTGATTAATTACCTGGGAGATGTAGTGAAAACATTGCAACTGTGTGCACTGCCTTGAGAAGTCTCCTATGGTATAATCAAAAAATCCTTCAAAGCAGAAAACTCTTCTAATTTTCCACCTAAATATTTTACATTAGCATTCTGCATATTCTATAAATGTGTGGGGAACAATACATTTTCAGACATTATACTTGCTTATTTTAATGATGACCATTTTATCTTTACGATGTAAAATTATAGAATCCTTTTATGTCTTTTCTTACGCTCAGCATAATATGAATGGTTACTGGGCTTATAAAATTTAAATCCACTATGCACAGTTCAGATTTTAGCCCTGTCAGCATTTGTAGGCTATTCAATTAAATGCACTGCCGTTTACCACATTTTGTGCCGTGTACACCAGATATAAATATGATTTCATCAAATTATGTTAAAATAGTAGAATATGGGAAGTTCCATTTTCACACTTGAACATAACTTGTTCTTAATTCATATCAATTCTTCTTAATTGATGAAAACAACCTTTTATTCGACCAACTGAATTCACACGTACACCACACGAGTATCAGCTGAATAAAGGTTTTGACTGGGAAGGAATTATTGCACGGCTATATAACAAAAAAAAAAATTAGTTTTTGCCAATTTTTAGCAGTTTTATTTATCAAAACCTATTTACAATTAAACACGTGTTATTTAGTACTACTAGTGCCACCATGGTAACAAATTAAATCCCAGCCTAGAAACTATTTTTACCCAGCATGCATTCCTCAGGGGCAACTATAAGTACGTTTTTCTGGCACAACCATGTCATACACATTAATTTTTAAATCTACATTGCTTTCCACTAGAGCTCTCAGCCTCCAGGTTGTGTCGCTTATGGTGCTGTTTGTCAAGCTACTAAACACATTAAAATGGCATTTTAATGTGATCAAAAATCATTCTCTCTTGGCACTAGGCTCGAACCCCCCTGTCTTAACCCACCAGTGACCGGTCCATCCTAGACCATGCTATCCTGTGTGTTGCCATGGGAACAAGTAACTGTGGTGATGTGCTGCCAGTGTCTAACAGACTGTGTGTAAAAGGTAGTTCAATTTACACAATTTTATCAGACATGTCTACCCGACTGGATTTGGCATCGCCCTGAATTACAAATTAGGCTGATCACGTGATATGTCATGTGATCCCTACAGCACTATAAAGCTGCGGGAGCAGCACAATAGCAAACAGGCTAGCAGAAATGGAGAAATCCGAAGATCATTCTAGAAAGGTGTTTCAAAAATACATGATAGAGGGTGTGTGCGTGTCGAGCAGGTGCCACAGTAGCAAGGACAGTCATGTTGGCAAATTTCTACAATAAAAGATGCTTCCTGGTACCTAGTCCGTTCCGGTGCTGTAGGTCACATTCACCCCAATCAAAATTGTATATCTTGTTTTGTCTTTAAAGGCACAAACAGTAAACTATTTAAAGTTAGATTAAAAATCGATTTTCTGAAAATTCTACACAATAACTTTATTTGTAGACCAGTGGTATTCAACTCCAGCCCTCGAGATCCAATCTAGTCCAGGTTTTTACTCTGAGCAGGTTCTAATGTGGTTAATTGAAGCTGCTAAGAAGTAATTAACTAATTTAGGACATGCTTGGCATAAAGACCAGGACTGGAATGAATGTCGAGGGCCAGAGTTGAGTACCACTGGAGTAGACTCTCACTAATCCTTACCCCGCTAGTCCAAATTGATTTACCAAACCATGCTAATGTATGTGGAAAGCAGCTGTAGAATCCAGACTTCAATATCAGCGTTTCATGATAACTGTGTAAAACATTTATAGCTGTCTCTATGTTTTATTTAATGGTTATTAGAACGTTCTGATGAAATACAAGCACAAAAAACCCCAGAAAACCAAGATTAGACAAGGCATTTTTAGAATGGTAGGGAATACAATCAGTACTCTGAACATATCACTGATCTGAGAAAGTCCAAACACTATACTGTATTGAATAAAGGGTTGGCATTTTCAACAGGACTGTATAGGACAGAACTGTCTTAAAATGTAATACTAAACTTCAAATCTGCTTAAATGTTTCCCCTTGGAACATATTAAAAATGTTGATTTTGTTGCAGTGAAAAAAAACCCAACAAAAACAGAAACGTCACCGTTCAACAGTTACGTCTGTGAAATTTAAGCACCCCTTTGATAGATACACCGCACAATGGAAAAGAATACAGTCTCTGTAGACTTGTCAAGCACAATAAGTGGATTAACAGCAGATTGACTGTAAACGCAGACCGCCCACCATTACAGTCTCCTTTCCGACACTCCTCGCACAGTTTGTGCTCAAGCAAAGCGTCACACGCGGCAGGCACAGCGCAATATGTTAGTGCCTCAAGACCACCTAAACAAAAACTTCTTTATTCCGAGAGGCATACTCCCATTCCCCCCTGAGATCACTCCTGACATAGCAGCCTTACAGCCTTGTCTAAATGCAGTTCCACTCTCAGTCCCACTGTGTAAATGTAAAAAACACTCCCTTCCTATTTGACGAGGTTTGCAATCATTATGAGTGGTTCTGGGCTCTTGTTTGAGAATGAGTTGTTTGTTTTGTTTTTTTCCTCACAACCTGTCTCCACCTAACTTTGAGCTTGCTCTGCGCTCGTCTCCCTGTCCCATTCCCTCCAAGGTTGTAGCTAACTAACAAATAGAACTTTTCACCTATTTAGCCCAATGAATTCTGGAAAATAAATATTTAAGAAGGGTTAAGGAATTCAGGTTGATTACATGTGACCTCACGTAATGTGTTAGTATGTTTAATTCCTGCAGGTAAGTAAATTCATTGAATGGAGAAAGACACAGTGTGTTCATGCTTAATGGGGGTATGAGAAGCAGCAGCTCGTGAGAACTGAAACCCCCACTGTGAATACTTGTTAAGGGTGTTGCTCTGAATTTACTGCACATCAAATGTCACAGTCCCACCATGAATAATCAGGCGCACTAATAAATAACACGGGTTTTAAAATGGTAGATTGACTGGAGTCATTTAATGTATATAAAAAGGATTGCAATAATCGATGAATTAATTTTACAGAAAAGGCTGTGACGGGGGTGGAAGTGACGGGGGAGGGTTTCCAGCGCCGAGTTTCAGGGGTCTGTCATTCACACAACGCCCGTCCTGCAGGGCTCGTTCGTGGGCAGGAGAGACGGTGCTTGTACACACCATAGAGGTGCTAACAGCAGACAACTGCCGCTTCTCACACTCAACAAACAGATTATCCGCAAGACAGCTGCTGCATGCGCAGTGGACGGCCGCCTTCTCCGCTCACTCCTGAACTTTGCAAAATTAGACCTCACATCACACTGACTAATCGAATCCCGACACCTGAGCCGAGACAGGTAAGTGGATTATGAAAAAACAAAAGAACATCAATGCATTTGGTTTACCAATCCAAATATTGTTAATTGGTGGATTGGGAAGAAAGCTGCAGCTTGTAATAGCTGTATAATATATACACCGTGTTAACAAGTTGAAGTAGTCGCAGTGGGGTGAGAATTTGAAATAAATTAGTCTATTTTGTGGTTATTTACATCAGTAAAAAAACAACAAAAAAACATTAAATTAATATGACCCATCACGATCTCATAGCCAGAGCAAAAAAAAAAAAAAAAAAAAAAAAAAAAAAAACACAAAATGTTTATTCCGCTCATAAATTGATTGTGTTATTGGTTACAATTTGATTTTCCATGTCAGCGAATCCTTTTCCTTTCATCAATTACACCGGCACGATTTTCTTTGAGAGGGGGCGTGTGGCTTTGTATCAAGCCTCCACATTGATGGGAATGTGATGATGGTACGCTGCACGTATATTGCAATGCAGTCAGCCTTTCTAATTACATTGAGGTGGCGTATGAACAATACGTTTGTATATTACAGTACTAGTTGCGGATTCAGCATTACCGTATACATTATTTACACATGTTGTTGCAATGCATCTAACACAACTTCACTGTCTGTCTGCACGTTATGCAAATGAAAGCATTAAAATTTCAGTCAGTCTAAATGGCTCAATGTCTTTAAAAAAAAAAAAAAAAAAAAGCTAAACCGGTGCTTTGTATGAGTTAATTTATCCGGTGGTTTAACAGTGTTTTCTAACTCATAAACCATGAAAGAAAATAGTCTGTTTATTTTACATTATAGTGTCTTTTGGGAACCGCAATATATTGTTTTTAAGATTCGCCCTCAAATTATTATTATTATTATTATTATTATTATTATTATTTTACATTTGGTGTCTACACATGCATTATTAGTTAATTCCTTTTCTTGAGTCAAGTTTTTATTTCAATTTTAGGCTGCCACTAAAATACGCTGCATAATTACCACCAACAAGAAAGACTAGTACTAGTCTTTTGGCGTGTGCCTGGAGTAGAGTACAGCAGACACCACAGCGCAGGCGTACGACGCAAGTCTGAAAACAGGCTATCTCAGTTTAAATCCCCCTAATATTAGCTATACATCCAAGAAACGAATACTGAATTCAGACGACTTCATTTGTACTAAGAATATATGCAGTACGATATATTGCATCATTTTAATTGATGAAATATTACAGAATATTTTAATGGATTGATGAATAGTAGAGTAGACGAGGTCCAAAATATACCAACACACTGCAATGGAAAGCTGGTAAGTACCATAATGTTCCGTTTTACACCACAATATATAATTCATCAGTGTCTGTTTACTAAACTATTTTGTATTTTAGCCTCCTGTTCACTCTAATTTCTCTTAAGGGTAGTGCTTTTTTCTATGCTGTTTTAGCATACTGCTACACTCTGTTACTGCTGTGTTCAGAGATTTCAATTTGCCATCGACTACAGAAAGCTCAGGTGAGACAAAGTTCGCTCACAGTAAAACCCTGAATGGCTCAAAGTTCTATGCAGTGCGGTACACCTGTGTTTTTCATGTCAGTTAAAGCGTTTCCAATAACTCATATTGAATTTGAATGTATTTGACACCTCAGTGCATTGCAGCACTGGCCTAGGGTCAAAATTGCCCTCAAATATCTCATCTCCGAAAGGCTGCCTGGCAGATTGAAGCTATCTCAGCCAGATCAATCACACGTCAGGACTGAGAAAGGCCAGGAGATATGTGTTATTGCCTGTGAAGTCTCTACGGCCGTCCAAACAGAATTGCTTTGAAAAGATTGAAATGCCTGTGGGCAGCTAAAAATACCTGTCTGTCTGTCTGTACGTACTGGGATAACACGAGAATCTGCTTTTTTCATACATATTTGGTTTGACGACCTTGGCAGGTAATATGTATGTTAATGTTCCATTTGTGACTACCGTGTGTGTCTAAGTAATATCCTAATATGCATCAGAAGTCTGAGTTAATTCGATTTTTCAGCCTACTCTTTCTTGAAGCAGGCTGCCATATGTTTATTATTTGATGAAATCGACTTTATTGAAATCCATTGCCAAGTGAGACTCAACATAACTGTGATCACAACAGAGAGAGACTGCTCACACTGGCTCTGCTGCAAAGCTAGCCCCCTGACCTGGAAACAGCCCATTCAACATGAACAGTCACAGGATTCAAATGCAGGCTTTGAAGACATTGCAATGACTTGCACACAAAAGGGTTCTCTTCACTGTTGAGGGTTTAATAGTTCTGGCTTACGATTACTGTGTAATACAAGTAAAATCCACAGCAAAACTAATGCCAGGATACCATCAAAATCTGTGACCTGTATGGAAATCTGGAGCAGACCTGTTGTACCCCTGCACCATTTCAATTGTAGCTGTTTTACTTGAGTCCATAAATAATCAATACTATACATTCTGAATACATTATTAATAATATTAAGGTCAAGCCAGCTGTTGGTGAGGCATAAACCTCATGTGCTGTAGAAAAGTGTTCCAGCGTGGGTCTCATGGGTATTCTAAAGAGTTGCAGCCCCACATTGTGAGAATGTGTCTGAAGCTGAGACAATTTACCATTTCATGTGATTTGTGATTACTCTTTTCCCATGAGGGTGATGACTTTAATATCATGCTAGTGTCATTTTAAAGCAGGTTTTAAGCATGGCTTTCTAACCACAGCAATAATGAAAAACAACAGCATTTGGCCTAAGTCATTAGAACATAAGAACATAAGAAAGTTTACAAACGAGAGGCCGTTCGGTCCATCTTGCTTGTTTGGTTGTTAGTAGCTTATTGATCCCAGAATCTCATCAAGCAGCTTCTTGAAGGATCCCAGGGTGTCAGCTTCAACAACATTACTGGGGAGTTGATTCCAGACCCTCGCGATTCTCTGTGTAATTAACATAGCAGCTGAGGACCTCTTGGTGTACTTTTTCCCATATTCCAGTTTACAGCAGTGTTCTGAATCTTGGCTGTAGACAACCTGCTTTTTAACTTTGGCTTAAGTTTTTGAGCTGAGAATTGAAAATGTCCTCAATGGACACAGATGAGATTTTGATTAGAAAAACTTTCTGATGAAAAAAAAAACAAATAAAAACAAACATCTTTGTCATTTTATCTTCAAATCTCAGCTCAAATTATAATTCAAAGTTTTCCAGAAACGGAATGACAAGGCTTCGAGACACCATATTTTTCACATACTTATTCTGTGCTTTTACCACCGTTTATCAATGTTTTACCTGTTCTGCTCTTTCTATGCTTTAGGATTGCTTTTGGGTATACTACATTAAACTGGTAGAAGAGTGGTAGGTAAGGAATAGAATCATGTTGTTGACTAAAATGACACATGTCTGACACATGCTTTTAAAAAGTGTCAAAACTGAACTAGATTCCTCCAGTGCTGGATGTAACAGCTTTCATGCTTTCCTCACTTTCTTCAGTCTTGTGCAGATCGAAACTAGAACATCCGGGGAGCAATTCCTCAAGTGTGCACTGCAGTAGATGCCATTTTATAGCAAACTACCTCCCAGAGGCAACTGTGATGATCGATGACTAACATCTAGTTTTAACGAAGCAAAGACCTCTTTCATTTTCAATGAGGGCTGGAAATGGGTTGATTTGCATTTTTTCAGCAGTTATTTATTTCGCAGAGATCTATTTGTTTTAATCAGTCAGGATGCTGTACTGTCAGATTGTGTTAACAGAAAAAAAGGATATTTGTCTCTTATGATTATGCTTCTTTTACAAGTTTACATATGAGGCTAGGCGCAAAACCAAGGCAGTTGTTGTGTTCACCCGGTATAGGGTGATGGACAAACAGATGGATGGACACAGTCATCGTGTAAGGGGCCCCTTTTTTTAGAATGCAGACCCTAAAATGATACACTGAGGAAGTTCAGGACTGTAAACAAGGGCGTTTCAGTTCAGAACATTCTGGGTCCTTGCCTATTCTGCCACGTGTAAACAGAGCCTGCTAGCCCGGCGTTGAAGTCAGTTGTAGGCTCCAAGAAGCATTCTGAAGGAATTGATAGCGATGGCAGAGTGCTCTCTGAGTGAGGAGGCTGAAAGAGGACATTGCTGACGTGACGAGGTAGCTCACATGGGCTGTCAGTTATACTTTGGCTAATAACCAGGCATGAGTTACACAGAGGAGACTGGAGAAAGGAAACTCACAGAGCCCTGCAACCCCCTCCCTTGAATCATCCTCACTTTGGTGTGTGCTGCAGGACAGATTGCCATGCCTAGGAATGTGCATCGCCAACGTTCCTGACTTCTAAACAGCCATGCAGCGCCAGAACTCCCCCCCCCCCCCCCCCCCCCCCCCCAATCCATCTTAACTGCTGTCTGAAATTTGACAACCAGTTGGCCATTTAAAGAGCCAGAAAAAAACATAAGTCAAATTGAAAATAAGCATTCAAATTGGAGTAAGCTGTCTCCTTCCTCACCAAGCCAGTAAGCTCTGTTTCAGTCTGTTATTGCTTTGGCCCCATCAGCTGTCATTGCCTGCAATGTTTTTGTTTTAATGAGTAAAATCTGTTTTTTTCCCCCCCCGGTTGCTTCACAAGGAGTGCTGACCGGTGCTTTGAAATCTATTGCTTTGTATT
Source organism: Polyodon spathula (assembly GCF_017654505.1). Lineage (NCBI taxonomy): Eukaryota > Metazoa > Chordata > Actinopteri > Acipenseriformes > Polyodontidae > Polyodon > Polyodon spathula. The sequence goes on along the minus strand of NC_054558.1, from coordinate 17,149,941 downwards.
GACTTCATTATCATTTATTTTACATTAATTTAACATTTGCAAATATTTCAGATACAATGCTGTAAGTAAACCACTAGATCCTGGTATATTTACTGTAGGTCACAGATAGACATTTTTGCAGCTACACCATTGAAGTGACTTGGAACAACAGCTCATGAATTAATAAGGCAGCAGGAAGCAACAGCAAGATACATCTATATTAGGCTTGATTGCTACTTTTCGATTGTAATCGATAAAGCTCGTTAAACATCAAATTCCCCAAAAATATAAGTTTGACTGACATACATTTATACAGGATAAACATCAGTAAAACCATCCACTATTTTAATATTATTTTTTTTCCAAAAATAATTAAGAAGTCATCTCTAGTCTGTGTTTTCGTACTTGCTGTTTGCCCCGCCTCCATTCCACTCTGAATGGCTAGGGGTCTCTGTTTGTCAAATCAGTGGTTCCTTAATAGGCTAGTGTAGTTTCACTGTCAGTCATTTCATCCTGTTCTGACAGATCTCATTGGTCGAAGCAGCGCTACAATGCTCTTTTTCATTTAAATGACTGTCAATCATCAAGACCAACTGTGCACTTTCATTTGCCAGCTGCAGTGCCTGTCATTCAAAGTGCCTTCTTTGAAATTAGTGCCTCCAGTGAGTCCAGCTGTGCTTGAGCAGGAGAGGGGCAGAGCTCAGAATAATAGGTGCAAGTTTTGTTGCATGTCGAATATGATGAAGGGGTTTCTCTAAATGAGACTTTTCTCAATGGCATAAAAAAGTTTTTTTTAAATTTTTTTAAGCATAAAGGTTGATTTTACCCATGCTCTGGAAAAAATAAAACTCTTAAATAGCAATAGCAATCTTAAATAGACTCAGATGGGGCCCTTGCTATTGCTAATGGAGGGTAAGAATTTAAAACCTGGGTCACCACTCCTTTAAATGGGATAATTCTATTGCTGTATTGCAGAGCTCAATCTACAGGGCAGTATTGCATTCATGTACCTGTGTGTTTGACCCCACATGTTTTCCATATTTAGAATCGCATTATGAGTGAATTCCCCCTGAGAACCTACTGTATGAGTGGCAGCTTCACTTCACAGTAAGTGTCTCCTGCACTCCTGTCAACAAGTCAATACTAAAAGTGCTTCACTTCATTCATTACCAATGAAGTTATTTAAATAGCTAAAGGAAATTGGCTACCAAATAAAACAGAAGCACACACTAGCTATGTCATTAGAAGCCCTCTATTTGCATAGGACCCTTGCCATGTTAAAAAAAACACAAATAATGCTATTCACTCAGCATAATTCTAACTACGTAAAACTGGCAAATTCTCCAAATTCATTCTCCTGAATAAAATTATATGTTACAAGGCAATTTAGAGGATAGGAAATGTTGGGGGCGGACAATTTCTTAACTCTCTGTTGTCTTTTAATGAAAGATGCAAACAGGGTATCTGTTAAAGGCAAATTCCCTCTTTTTCTAACTGTTTTTAGCAAAGATACACAAGACAGAAATGTGAAATGGGCCCTTTTATATAGTCTTGTTTTAAAACTTCAGCTCCACACTGATCAGGGGTAGAGTAAATAACCACCAACTACTAGAATACTGGAACCCCCCTCTGTGTACTTTGATGCACTTGCGGAATAGTTAATCTCCTGTCTACCCTTCAAAAGTTTACCATAGTATAAGCATAGCAAAGTGTAGTAAAGCAGGAGTTAGTATTATTAAGGCCAGAGAGATCTGGTAAAGCAGATTACTATGGGAAAGCTGCAAAAGTTTTGTGCACATTTATTGTGGTTATAGAACTTTGTTGATTTGGCTTTTTCCAATTACAGTATAACCTCAGAGCTATGAACACCAAACTTACGAACTGACTGGTCAACCGAAAAGCCCACTTTCAGTCGTCGGTATGCGGTCACTCGATCAAGCGGACAGTAGAACCAGATAGGCACTCTTATAAGTGGCGTGCTGGACATGAAGTAGAGAAAATTACTGTACCAACAAATCGCTCCAAACAAAGGTGAGGCAGATTTCAAAGTAAATACAGGCAATTTAACTAAGAAGAGTTTAGTTTTAAATGTTTTTTTCAAGCCAAAGGAGGTTGAATGACTAAGCACGCTGCATGAATGCATTTTGTATAAAACAAAAACAAGCACTACATTAACCCTTGTTTTCCTGGATATTGAAGTCTGTGTTTTTGGTACAGTTACAATTTCAAAGGTAACTTCAACTAAACCTTTTTACATTTTATAGTACCATTTTTAAGGACGTTATAACAACGTGAGTATTGCATTACTGTGTTGTATCCTTGTATAATCGCCAGGTTAGGCTGTAGATAGCAGGTATCCACATTGATTGAAACCATTGAAAACTGATTTTCAGAGTTACGGACATTTCAGACTTACGAACAACCTCCATTCTGAAGGAGTTCGTAACTGTGACGTTCTACTGTAAATAAAACCAGTTATTAAATACATTTCATGTAATCTCATGTAAGGTCTTGATTGTTGTTGTGTGAAATTTAATTACTTTAAATTTAAAAGGAAGTTGATGTGGAAGTAAATAAGACAATTACTTCACAGAGTAATTTTAAAAGGTCCTTTATTATTTCACACACACACACGCAGTTACATACACCGATGCTATACTGCGAATAACGATATCCCTAGCGGGACATAACCCAACAAGGTTACATACAAAGATTATATTAATCACAGATCAATACAATCCATGAGACGCAACTGAACTAATTCTTACCCTTCCAAGCGGATCGGGAGAGCCCTTCGACCCTGGTAAGAGAAAGCAGCTGTCTCCAAGAAATTACCGAGCAGGACTGCGCGCTAATCCTCACGGCTGACTCTCATCAGAGCAGAGGAGAACCCCGTCCTTTATAACTTACCAAGTTAGGCTTTTGCATGCGAGAGAGTAACTGGCCAGATCACTCCCTCGAGGCTCGGCCCTCTGAATAAACTATTCCTTTCCCTAGAACATTCTAACCAAAACAAGTTATAGAAACGTGACAAAAACAAGTTATATAAGATATGGGGTTATTATAGGGCAAGGGCAAAGATGAACTCGAACGCATTTCTAGAACTTTCTAAAACACACTTTTTTTTATTACAATTGTGTTTTTTCTAGACTGCCAGACACCCCAGTCACTTTGAGTAGCACCAGGGTGATTGGAGTAGTTTTACATTGAATTCAGTTTCTGCTGCCTCTGCGTCGCTCCACTGCTGTACATCGCTTTTGATTGATTGAGAATCGGAGTTGTTGCTTGATTACCTCTTTGCAGGCGAATGGGAATGAATGAATAAATTGCACTTTACCGCATATTGAAGGGACCTGATTGGCGGTGCATTAAAAGTAAATGGAATTTGTAATGGCTGCTTGAATATACGTATCCACAAAAGTAATATAGATTTTGCTTGGGAAATCGATTGCTCTGTAGGTCGTAGTACAGCTGCAGTATCAGGCTGCCAGTTTAGTGAGTGTAGCAATCTTCCTTGGAACAGATCACAGCTCATCTGCTAGCACCTTGGTTCTTCATATTTTGCTCTCTTTTATAACAAGTGTGCTAGTATTATACACAGCTGTAAATTCACAAGCTATCAGTATGATGAACAAGGTGATCTTTTATCATATATAAATTAGTGTAGAATAAGAAATGAATAGCTTAATATTCGCTAACATTTTCCATGAATCTTACCTGTTGTACGCTTCCGTTAGCTACAAAAGTGTTGTGTGCAGTTTTGTAATAAATATGAAGGGCCATATTTTAAGTGTTTGCTCCAATCTTAACTACTAAAAGAGGTAAAACACCTGCTCATTTCAGATACCTAGAACCAAACAGCTAAATGATATATTTCAAGCTCTCTTAAGCCCTCTCAATGTGTTTTTTAAAGAATGGAGGAAACCCTTTGAAAAGATGGGCCGATATCTGGTACTGCGCCAGGCTATAAATTTCCCAGTTTCCTTGCCTTGCTCTCAGGAAGTCTCAATTGCTAGGTCATTTCACCTAACCAGCATCTTCAGGGTTGAAACAAGTGGTAGCTGATTTGGTTAATGACGCTGCAGAAGGCGTTGAAGGGGTGGGGACAGTGTCCTTCTCTGGGTAAAATGACCAAGGAAGTGTGACACTACATGAAAACCCACTTGCCAACTGAGATTCCTTTTATCTTTAACAGCAGATAACCTGAAAATCGTGTATCACATGTGCTGCTTGTACTATGTTTGTTAATGTGCATTACCATGCCTTGCTATTCATTACAATGATTTACCATTCTTTCACTGTGTTTTATTACACTTTGTTATGCTTTTACTATGGTACAGTAAAGGGGAGCTATAATCACTTTAGGTACTGACACCTGATCTTTTTCATTATTTGGTACATGGCCTCCCTGGGCTTTATTACTGCTTCTAAATGACTAGTTTGACTATATAAGAAGCTCTTCTCTGCTCTCCCTTCTGATCCCTGAGCAGAAATTACATCTTTAAACACTTGCTGTAATTTCTTGTTCGTGTTTTTGTTCTTCTGTTGGCAGCTGTCAGACAATGATTGACATACTCGAGGGGGAAACAGCTAAATAGTAACGGATATTGATTTCCGACATGCAGTTGGTTGTTAATTATGATGCCGTTTTTAAGATCTACCTGTTCAGCCCTAAAGTTATTGCTTCAATGTCATTTTAAACTACTTGGATATTATTGAGTTGAAACTGGTGTATTAGATATTTAATCTGGTGTAGACCTTGGGTTCAGACTGTTAACAAACCTAAAGAGAGCAAAGCAGCAGCATTTCGAAGTATAGAACTAGTGACTCGGCAGTGATGAGGAGTATCCTTTTAATCAAGGGAAGCTCAGGCAGCCTGCTCAGTGTACCCATTGCTGTTGACCCTCAGCTTTGACTTGACACGGAAGCACACATGCAAAACTCCATGTAGATGAAGTGTCTTCAGTCTTTCCTCCTCAGTTTCTCATTAGGTTGCAAGTCTTGCTCTTCAAGAATGAGTGAGTCACTGCCTTGAGACAACACATCTCTCCACTTTCATGAGCAGTGTTTATTCGTCTTCTCTTTCAATGTTGCACTTCTTGCTCAAGGACGTTTAACAGAAACGAACCTGACCAGGGATTTTATGTGTGTCCCATGAATCACACGGGCCATTGCTGTCTTCATCCTGCTTGTTTTATACTCTGCATAAACCAAAATCGTAATCTACACTTACTTACACTTATTGAATTATAAAATGCAATCTGGTCTAAAGGAGAATAGGATTGGATGATCATGCAGTTTTGACATGTGTTTTTCTCTATTTTCATACAGTATTTTACATGGTTCTCTATCTAGAACCAAGCCAGTTTTATCTGAGGATAACCTTAGGTAGACCTCTCATTGATTGCAATTATAGCTTGGTTTCAGTCAAAGTTGTTGGACCTCCTTGGGCATCCATACATTGAAACTTATGTTTTATGGTAAACATACAAAATTTCTCAACTTAAATGTCTTCATTGAAATGTATGTTTGAGAGATCAGCTTGAATTAGAAGTCGTTCAAGTTGCCAATTGAATACAGAGATCAAGTGTTACATCATCACGCTTTGGTCAACTTCGTAATACTTGAACATCACAATGAGGAAATTAGCTATCAGGTAAAATATAATAATAATAAGAGACATCTAACTAATTATAAATCACAAAAACAACATTTGTATGCAAGAACAACTATTAAACTATCAATTTTTTAAAAACTTTTGAAATATGTTTTATGCTATGGCAGTTTGATCCATACCTGATTTTATTATGAGTTTAATAGAACACATCTGAGCTTGTTACCTATACACTGTGGCTAATCAAGCTCATAGTAAAACCTGGAATGGGTGACACTGCAATGTAATAGGAGTCGGTTTCCCATCACTGTATGGGTTACATCTATTCACAGTTTATAAATCACATATAAGAAATCTACCTATTAGTGTTAAGGATCTTTCATCATTCCACAACGTCTTCTGTATAGATGTCATCCCGTCCAAGAATATACAGCATAGGTCTAAAGCAGTTCTTGATTAAAATCTTTGCTTTTTGTGATTTATAATAAGTTAATGCGTTGTGATAGGGTGTCTCTTATTAGAACAGGAATCATTTTGCACAGTTTGAGCAGTCACAAGTGTTTAGCTTTGCTTCGTGATCCTCTTGCTCAAACTACACAAGGTGTCATCTCTTAATAATAGGAGACAAATGACACACGACAAATGAACTTCTGTGAGATGGACTGGAATTGTGTCAGATCTTGTGTGATTGGTTCATTTCTTGTACGTGACTGATTGTAAAATGAAAGACTTTTACAGTAGAAGAATCTACAGGGTTGCAATGTTGTGTGGTGGGCGTTATGTTTTGTTTTTTTCCCTTTGGCCCTTAGCTAGTCCTATCAATGCGGAAATACTGTATTTAGCAGAATAAAGGGTTTGTTTTTCTGCCAGCTCGACATGGCAGCAGCGCTCGTGTGTCGTTTTCTGTCCCCCGAGTGGGATGCCGAGGGGGAAGCAGAATGAGATAAAAGAGGTTTGAATAATTACACTTCCCACACAGGGCATAATCACGGGGTTTCACTGGCTGCTCTGTGCTGGCCTTGGTGGAGGCGGGCTGTCAAAGAGTCAGAGCTCCCACAACTCGCAGGGGAATGCTGAGAGGGTTCAGCTGGCTGGCATGGTGTGCGCTGATTAGGAATCGTGGTGCTCCGCTGATGGCTTTGGGGGAGGTGGGGCGGTGTTAATAATAAAACAGAACTTGCTTCCAACAGGGATTCAAACTGGGACACTACAACCAGTATGCATGTCGGGTCACTGTGGGGAATACTGCATGTGTGCCTCAGAAACCTCATAAAATCGGTAACTAGAAATCCAGGTGTATTTGAAGATAGTGGTCCCTGTGACAGGGTCACTCCTGCTCCTGGGTTTATTTCGGTTTATTTGATTACAAAAAATGCAATCAAGAACATGTACAAGATTTAATATGAATATGAGAAATTCATTAAATCCTTTACAAAGTATCACAAATAAATCATCCCTAATGTACGCATCAGGCCCTTGAAGGAATTCCAGCGGGATTGTGTACAGTTGGGTACAATACATCATGCTGCTAGCTTGGAGCCTAACATTGAACACACATTCATACACAATCCTAGATCATTCCACACAGGTAACGATCAGTCCAGATGATTTAGGGCATGCTTGCAAAGACACTGCAGCATTATTATTCCTGTGGGATTTGAGCTTTGCATACAGCCAGCGCAATCATGACAGACTGGATTAGGTGTAAGAGGATTTATACGAAAAAGAAATAGAAATTAAAAAGTTACGATTCAGAGCTCAAACTAGGTAACTCCCAAGAGCAGACCCAGGTAATACTATCATAGCCAGAAGCAACAGCAATTTGCATTTGTGAGGTACAGTATGTCACTTGCTCTATATTTTTTATGATGTGGCCCCTGCTTTAATATTAATATCTTATAGTGTTTTATATATTCTACTGTTTGGTGGAAGTCCTTTTTTTACGATGCTGTGTTACTGAATGTTGATCAAGACTAGTTTTTTGTCCCCCAATGGCACACCTGTTTGTGTGGTGTGCAGGGTGAGTCATACGTTCAGAGGAGCACAAGCTTGTGTCCTGACTGCAAAGACCTTCAGTGGGTATTCCACAAGCCTATGGCGCGCCCCTGGGTTAGCAATAGCGTCAGAGTTTGCTACTCCTCACTGTGTTTCAGTGGACCCAAATGGCAAGGCGTCTGTGAGGACTGGTCTTTGTCCTCCAGAGGGTGGTGGCAGCTTGCTGACGTCCGCTGTGGAGCTCCTGGGTGTAAAGAGACAGTTGGCTAGGTCATGGGATTGGAGGATGTCCATAATAATTGGCCATTTGAAGAATATAAATTCACGAGACTGTTTAGATGGACAACGCAATACTGATGCAACATTAGCTTTCACACACAATAATGGAAGGCTCTGTAAAAAGTATTCTAAATATTAATATATCCCCCAACATGAATACACGGTTTGAAAAAATAAAACTAAAGATCAGTTCTGTTTTCTTGGGCAGGTTTTGAATGGTGGTGTGACCTCCACTGCCAGGGTGTTTGATAATTCAGGGGTATATATTCATTTTTAGCCATTTAAGGAGCTATATCTAATTGTTTTCTTGTTGTTTGTAGAGGATTCCTTTATACAGTGTATCAAGTTTCATTTTCACATTGTTTTCCCCCTCATATGAGGACAGGCGATTTTGTAATTTTGCGGAGCATTTGTAACTGGCATCTACCTGATATTTAAATGTTTTCTTTAACTATATTGTTATAATAACTTAATCTAATTTATGTTAACTGCAAAAATGTTATTTATAGGCTTGTTTGGTTTCATTTAATACTTGCCGACAAACACCTTCAGGGAATTACTCCTAATAGAAGCATCTACAAAGCCCTAGAATCCATCGTCCATTCTATCCCTAAAGGACTTGTTACCATCTAACCTGTCAGAATAGTTAATTTCTTACCTGTTTTAATATCCTGTCTATTTTCAGCCACTTTCTGAATTTCTGGAGTGAGGCAGTCTTACAAATGAGCAATACTGTTCAACTGTAATTTCTGCCTGCAGCCGTGGCAACTGTGAGCAAGTCGATGGAAAATTTCTAGACAAAATTGCATTTTGAGAGGAGACAAATTATAGTTGCATTTTCCTTATAGGAATTCAGGAATTCAGCTTTTAGAAGTGGTTAAAAAAGCCCATATTAGCTGGAATTATTTTAAATAAGGATCTAAACACAAATAACAAAGGTGAGTGATAGAAAACACACGTGATATGATATTTAGCAGGTAAGAAATTAAATATTATGAAAAAGTTGATGGATTACGTAAAAATGAATCAATCACATCAAAATTCCAGAAGTTTGTGAGTACAGTCTTTGTTTTTGTCATTTAAAATAAGTTAATATCTCACGTGTAGGGTGTCTCTTATTAAAAGGAAAGTCATTTTGCACAGCTTTGTTATATAACTTTCACACATAGCTTCATGACCCTCTCCCCAAACTGCACAAGATGACATTTCTTTTAACAATAAGACCCTCACACGCTGCATTAACGAATGTATCCTGAAATGCCATTTTACTCTGCTTTTCCTGTTCTTAAATGCAAAGCTTCAGATGAGGGAGGGAAGCGTGCATTCATACCAGCTACAAATACACATTTCTTAATCGTTCAAAAACCAGCTGAAAGAAATAAAATGGTTCTTGTACCATGACACCCTCTAACCAATTCCGAATCACACAGGTTAGCCTGATATATCAATACACTGGAACCGGGGAACTAGGATTCTTCTAGCAAAGCCCAGTGAGAAATCAACTACAGTAAAACGTTGTGTATCCGCTAGTCACAGATCTGTTTATCCGCCGTGATCAAGCTCTTCAGCAACGTCACCCACGTGTACAGCGCTAATGCAAAATGGCTACAGGAAAGCGAAGGCAAATTGTGTTTACAGTTGAAAAAAACTTCTGGAAAAAGCAGTTACCATGGATAAAATAGCGCACAATATTGGAACTGGAAAGAGCGCTGTGACTAATACAGCAACTCGAAGCCGATCCGCTAAAAAGCGAACCTTCAAACAAACCTGCATCAAGCCTTTTTTGCTCAAACACAGTAATGTAAGTACTGCGCATTTCATTTCTGTTGTAGGTTTTCTACTTTTTCTACTTTTTCTGATTTTTTTTTTTTTTTTTTTTTAATACCTGTGCATTTTGCTGCTGTATGAATGACCCCACACTAATGTAAGTGTGTACAGTACTGATACCCTGTATCTTTTGAAACAAGGGATTTAGGGGAGCTCCCTAATAAAAGCTGAATCTCAAAACAATAATTATGTCGATATAATAATTGTTACAGCTGCGTGTAATGGTGTTTAAAACGGGATTCATTCATCCGACCTTTTACATATCCGCCCTTACTCTGGTCCCACCACAGTCGGGTACGTGACCGATTACTTTATTTATAAATCTCATCATTGGAACAGCTAAATTCTAAATCAGAAGAATTACGAACATCACAAACAGGAAAGATGACATTTGAAGCTATTTGTCACGCAGACAGCTGTATTCATTTCCATTGCCTGCTGTGTAGAATTAGCATACCATTAACCCTCCATTAAGAGCAGCACGTTTCCGCATTCAGATCTCCAGGGCTTTGATAGCACTGTGTCATCATTGACAGCCCGGCTTTCCTTAATGCTGCTGATTACCTAATTGTCAGGTTTTTCCGTCGGAGAGCATTTTCGTGGAATCTCTGGGACGCAGATTGCTGTCATTACAGTTGGCAGATCAAAGCCCGGAACTGAATTGGGAGGAAAGGCTGAGGAATAAAAACTTCCACCCACACCTCAAGAAAAGGACTATCCCTCACTCTACAAGACAGCTGCGGGATGTGCTTCTCTGAATATCTTTCCTGGGTGTAATCATGAAATGCAGATTCTCTGGGCTATAAGCAGAGAGTGCGTGTGCTTTGGGGAAAGTAGGAGCTGAATGCAGCCTACTTCAACAGTCTTTATAGCATGTACACTGTAGCTACAATACCCCTCCCTTTTCTTTTTTTAATGCTTATAACCATTCTGAGTGGTTCTTGAAATCATGTGATATTGCAACCTTTCAACATTGGCCTGCTTCTAATGTATGCTCTACCACAAAGTAGATGGAGCCAACTGAGTTGAAAGGTTGCAGTATCACATGATTTCTCAAGACCCAGGATCTAAAGACACATGGCAAAACAATATATGCCTGCAAGATTGTTGACAGTTAGATCAATTAGAAATATCTGAGTTTTAGAACATCTGTACTGAAATATATATAATTCGTTATGAATAAAACAAAGTTTGAAATGTGTCCTTGTTCATGAAGTCAAGCGATAGTCAAGAGCAGTTTTTGATAACAGACTTTTTGAATAGAGAAAAAGAGATAATACAGCTTGTTCCTGCTTGCTACCCAGGGCTTATTTCTGTAAACAAAGATATCATTTGTCCTGAGGTCAGCAGAGAATATGGCTGAATGTAGCTATGTTGTTTGCAAACAGAAATCAATTGAAAACACTCTGGAGAATTGCAGGGGGAGGGTTTTCAGACTCGACCTGGGAGTATCAGATAACAGTTAAGTAATTGTTACACTTCTTTTGGTTGTGGACCGATTTGTTCTCTTCTTGTACCCACCTGAAAACAACCTGTGGATAGGATTATTCCCCACCTGGCATTGAAACCCACAGTAATTATTGGGGAATTAATGGGGAATTGCACATTATTAATTCACATGCAGTTGTACCGAGACTCCAATTGAATGATTGATCAGCAAGCGAGTCTCGGTACAGCTGCATAAAAGCAGCATGTTTTCACTCACTCGGGGTTGTGTGTTCAGTGAGTGGAGAACAGGTGTGGAGAGGAGAGAATTAAAAACACAAGTAAAAGTAAATACGTGATTTCACTCACCGTGTTTGTCTGTTCGCCCGCTGTGTTAGTGTCTGTTTCGTTTAGTGTTAATTCGTTTTGTTTGTCTGTTTATTTTGGCCTCAAGTGCCGTGTCCTGTTTTGGTGTGCTGTTTTTGTTTAAATCTTTTGTTTATTATTATTTATTAAAATACTGAGCGTCCCTGTGCTTCAGTTTCACCCGCTACTTCCTGAGTCTATTTCTGGTCTGACGTCACCACTCAAGGCATCCTGGTCACAGTGACCTACTGATCACATTTAGTGGCTGGTGTCTTTGAGTTTAGGGAATAGAACATTAAACTGAAGCATGGACACGTCGAAAACTAGCACCTGTGCAGTTGGTGATTAAGGGCTAAGAGACAGTGTGTGGCGTGTGTTTGGGTCACAAAACTGTATACGTTAGTCATTTTGTATTTGAATTGATGATACAGCAAGCCCCAGTAATGAGAGTAGAGTTGTTTAATTCTTACTTGAAGCATTAGTTAAAAAAATCCTTCACTGCGAAAAGCATTCAAAAAACCATTTATGTCTTTATTCCAGGGAAACCCCAGGAAAAATCACTTTACCCCCTGAAGGATGAATAAATAAACACAATTTCCTCTAAAGAAGGCAGACTCCAATTCGTTCTGACCATAGTTAGTTTTGTTTTGTGTCAGATTCATGCATCCTTTAGGTCATTTATCTGTCTTGTAAATATACAGTACAGAATAATATACACTGAAGGAACACAACATGATAAACACCTTGCATGTTCATTGCACATGTGCATGCAGTAAATGGTTCCCAAACACGACAGATTCATTTATAATGCAAGTGAAATCTCTGACATTCTGTAACATACAACAGCTGCACCTTCCTGTTATTCATAGTCACAATGGGCATGGCAGTCCATGTGATGGATTTTGAGGGCATTCCATTGCAGTGCAAATATATTGGCAGACTAATACAGGGAACTCTCACTTTTAAATAAAGCTTCCCCTTTTATTTAACACAAGCTTAACATTTAATTTCATTTAGTCGGATCTGATCTGATTCTTCCCATTACCACTTTTTTAAACAGACCTTTATCTGGGGACATTTAAGTAGAAGTTGTTTGCTCTCAGTTGTAGAATTTTGGAAAAACGAATGTGCTGATAATAAATAAATTATTTGAAGGCCTGGTCTGGCCTGATGAAAGGCTGCAGTGGTATGGGTCTTGCACTGTGCGGCCCAGACTCCTAGGCTGCGGTGATCTGCGGGGTGGTGAAACGAGGTGCAGTGTTTAATGACTCCTCCTCAGCAGGGTAATAGAAGAGCTGCGTCACACCACTGTTTCACAGATGGCAGGACAGATGGCTTATAATGAATTTGATATTGCTGTTACACCGCACTTTGAGTGGAAATTGAACTCAAGTGTTTGTGTGTGAAGTTTTGATGTTATGGCTGAAGTAAGCATATTTAAGCCAGGAAACACAAAACAGTGCAATCATAAATAGCAACCAGTTACAACTTTGTACCATGCCTCTTGTCAAGGGGCCCTCGGCGGTAAAGTACAGCACAGTTTCCTGTCAACCTGACTTGTCGAATCACAATATCAAATTATTCATAATACAGTAACCTCAGTTAACTCGACTGGAGGATAACTTGACACCTTCGCTGAATCTGACAGACGGTCTTGGTCCCGAATTTTCTCCATATAAAATACATGCATCCTTCATATTTTAATTCGACACCATGCTTTACTCGTAACTTGACTCTTATTACCAGTACCGAAGGGATAAAAACTATTAAAAACATGCGACTAATCTACTTGACACTGTTGTTTCATGTGACCGGGCTGGAAACGGATCATTCATTCGTTCATTCATTCGCAAATATGTCCTTGTTCAGTTGGCTTTAAAGCTCAGGTTATTCGGGATAACAAGCTTGTCAGCAGGTCTTTCAAAGCATGTGTTTTTGCATGCGAAAGAATCAACAGTGTTTGATTTCTATGTGAAACTAAGTTGTCTGTTATTGTTTTTGTTCACACAGTTAATTCTGTATAATGTACATTTGTTAACTTTTGCTATTTAAGCCATCAAATTAGACAGTACAAGCCAACAGCTAAAAGTATTGTCAGCAGTTTGTAGTCAGATTGTTTTTTGTAAAAATAACACTGTGGTTATTTTATTAATTATTACAGTATTTACAAGTTAATGTCTCTCTTTGTATTAGTGCTTGCACTAGTGATGTCCTGTGCTGGCCCTGGGGGTAGAAAGTGAATAAACTAAACTAACACTGAATTGCTTCAACCAACTAGCTGTGGTTATCTGTAGATTTAAATTAGGCGGTTGGTGAAATCCAGGGGGATTCCCTAGAATTGCAGTACTGATAAGGGGTGATGCGATATTTATTGGGGATGCATGCAATAGTCCTGATGGGCTACTTGTATGATGTGTAATAAGACAAAATGATTGTTTTAATGATGGTCTGTTTAATAAAAGATTACTGAGATTAAATGATTAAAATATGAAATGAGTTAGGGAGAATATGTATTGATACCAACTATAATACACACATATTCCTCATTCAAGAACCACTTGATGAACGGCAGTGAGCTAAGTTGTACTTTTGGTCTTATGTGACGTTACATACCTGCTGTTATGATATGATATATATCATGTAAATAAAGAATGACTAGTCACCAATACACAGTGAATCATTACACCCCTACTACTGACTAGCTTCAGCCACTGAACACCTGGACAGACGAGAACATTAATAATTCCATGATGACCCAGGAAAACAACTTGGACAGGTGGCCACCTCTGCCCAGTGCATGGAGCCTCGCACACCTGTGTGGTGACAAAGTGCCAGACGGAGAGAGGCTCCTGTTTCATTATGCAAAGCTGTATGCTCCTTCTGCTAAGCACTGCAGTGCTTGTCAAGCAGACATTTAAATTACAGGGGGTTCCATTAAATAACAAGGTTCTGAAGAAAGTGTAAATTAATTTCACGGGGAGTTCATCCCACGATCGTCAGAATAATTAAACAGTGATTTACTTGATGACCTGCTTTCCTATTGTATCTCGGTTCTGTTGCTTTGTGGCCTTGGGTAACTGCTTTCATTCATTCCCTTTCTCTGGTAGAGAATGAAGTTTGCCCCTAAACGTGTTAAGAGATTTACAAGTATATCAAATCTGAGACAAGGGGCATAGTGTATGATATTGCAAATGTGTATTTTCATTCTGAAACATGACTTCTGTAAGTACTGCACTAAATAAAAGCAGGTTCTCAGTTTGCTTTCCTTGTTGTCGTGGAAATCCGTCACACTTGCAGTTCCACGGGGTATTCATCTCAATACTGTTTTCAGAGTTAAGCTTCTTACTGTCTGCAAAGTCATTAGGGGAAGCAGCTGATTGGTTACTGACAGGAAAGAAGGCACTAAAGGCATGGATATAATTTCACTCTCCAGGTGAGCCTACTGGTGCTAAATTATCAAGCCCCACCCCCTGCTCTTTTGCACTCCTGTTTCAGGTGTTCTGATTTTGACACCGTCGGTTGACTAGCAGCACAGCAGTGTGTTGATTGTAGAAGGGGCTTGGTCCTCTTTTCTTGTGTTTCAAGACTGAGGCGCCGCAGGAAAGAGTTTCTGGTCTACAGAGAAGTCTCATTAAAACTTGTCAGGTCAAAAAAAGCTATGCGTTCTGCTAAAGGACTTTTTATGTTGCTAAAAAAAAAAAAATGTTGCATATAAAAATAAATCTCTTCTTTGTCACTTTTGATGCGATTACTTTGTCACGATTTGATGCGACTGTGGAATTGGGTGATTTTTCAGGTTCATGTTGAAAATGTTACTTGATGTACTAATGCTGTCTGACTGTCACTACATGGTGAACAAGATAACTGCCATCAATCTTCACCGGCTTCTCACACATTTTCATAGACTCCTAGCCTCTTCTGGACCCATTGGGTTGCTTTTGTGTGATTTTTATTCACATTTTTAAATATTACATTCTATACCAAGTGTGGCTACATCTAGTGTGGGATGCATTGTTGGTGTTCTGTTATAAACAGAATATTGAATCATCAATCATTGTTACCTTAGGCAGCTGTCGGTCTGATGTTGGCTCGGTTACTGCTGGTGACCCTGGGTCCTTTTTTATTCAGTATCTATATGCTGTCTGATAACTGACTTAAATTAAAAGTTGGATGCAGCAGAGTTTCCTGCAATTAAATCTTAGCAGAGGTCAAGCTGTTGGGTTCTTCATCATGTGTAAAGTTGGTAGTTTTAGTTTGCTCATCAAAGAGCTTTTTTCATCTATGAAAGATCACTTGCCTTAAAGCATCTTTGTCAATGTTTGATGTGGAGAAACTGATACATGCCTTCATTTCACTGAGAATTGAATACTGTAATGCCTTGTTTGCTGGTGTTTCCACTAAAGTTCTTAATATGATGCAAGTTCTGCTGAAAGACAGCATGACCCTATAACCCCAGGTTTAGCATGTTTCCACTGGTTACCAGGTAAATATAGAACTGACTTTAAGATCTTGCTGCTGCTCTTCAAGGCCTTGAATAGCCTGGGTCCATCTTACACCAAGGATCTGCTTTGCTGCTACATTTCCCAGCACAGCTTGCGGTCAGCTAAAAATGATCACCTTTCCCTGCCAAGAACAAAGTTACAAACTGTGGGAGGTCGTGCCTTTTGCTCTGTGACCCCCTCATCTCTGGAACTCCCTTCCAAGGTCTATCAGGGACTTGGAGTCTTTGTGTATGTTTAAATCACGCCTCAAAACTCATTTTGATACACTGTCTTACTGCAATGCATAGTTTTTATTGTATTGTTTTATGTTTTTTTTTTTTGTAATTTTTATTTTTTAATGTGAAGTGCTTTGGGATTGCTTTCAATGAAAGGTGCTGTACAAATTATTATTATTATTATTATTATTATTGAGGCCCCTCTGTGTGCTGTTACTGGGTTTGAGGTTACTAACTCGATTTGATACGTTCTTTGTGTTCTGTCATCTGAGACCTTTCTCCCATAAAATTCCTTCTAGACACGATTCTGAGAGCTATGCAGAGGCCACTGGGCTACTTTTAAACCTCTGAGCTTTTAAGAAAGCCATCCAGCTGTGATGTCTGCCACAGAAAATAGTCCAAAAGAAGAAAACATTAGTCAAGATATTTTCTGCCTATACCAAATTACTATTCAATGTCTTTTCAGAGCACAGGGGCATTGGTTGAAGGTAGCTGCACCTCTTATTTACAGCTTCCTTCCAAGTACAGAACAACTGTGTTCAGCTTCACGGATCTGATTAGGGGATTTTATGTGTGTGTGTATGTGTGTGTGTGTGTTTGCGGGGGGGAGGGGGTTGGGGGGGTTTAGTTGGGCAAGTTGGTGTGAAATTGGCAGGATGTTTTGAGGAAAACTCCTGGGCTAACAAATTACCTTCCAGAGGAATATGACGGCATCCTGGATGGCTGAAGTCAGTCGGCGCTTGCAGCGCTGGTGTTTCTGTTTGAAAGGCACACGTCTGGAGCTGATTCTTAGCAGTTTGAAGAAACTTGTCTCAATCCCTTCACACCCTTTGGGAGCTGTCTGGTGGGGTTTATGAATCCATCTGTTCTTGTTGTTGTTGCGAACGGCTTACATTATTGAAGCATAAAGAAAACAGAGAGACTAATGGGATATAGATAGATGTAGAATATGCTGGAAAGACTAGAAGATGGATGGGCTATCGGATTTGAAATCTTAATAGCTTCTGCGGCACCAGTTATTCAAAGAAAAAGATTTTAACAATCAAAAGGTGATGGAGGCTTTGAATCTGGTGTGTGTGTTTATGATTTATTAAGGTAAAATTATATATCCATCCAGTTGTGATGTGATGCATTGATAGTAAAAAGTATAATATTTTGGGATTCTCTGTACCACATCAAGCATTTTTTTAAAACAACCACACTACACTCAATACAGCATATCTAGCCATTGCAGAAATTGGCATGCTGGATAGGTGAAGAGAATGTGGAGAGAGAGGAGGCGTGTAAATTATTAAGAAATAAAGTTATTTCCCTGCAGTGCTGTGGCTGCATTAGCGCAGTGGTGCTGCTGCTGCACTTTAAACTTGCCTGCTGATTCCTGCTTTATTTATGCATCGCTGGCTCTGAGCTGGAGCAGTAGTGCTGCTACCTGCCTGCCTGCCGCACAATCAGCCTCGCTATTGATGTCTGCCTGCCTGCTCTGTCCAGGACCAGATAAATCAGTTTAAGAAGACATCGGCGGAGGGGGACTGCCGGGCTTCTAAAAGAGACGTGCTGAGTCAGGTAGGCAGCCTGCCCCCATTGATCCAGTCTGACTGGGCATACCGGTGGAGCATCCTATCACCCGGCTGGGTTCTTTACCTGGAATCTGCTCATTTAAAGTTTTCTGGAATATATTATATATATATATATATATATATATATATATATATATATATATATATATATATATATATATATACACACATTTTTTTTTTTTTGGGGGGGGGGGGGTATACACAGTGTATAAATGGTTTTGGATAAAAGCCCTTTTTCAGCTGTGTAGAAAGAAAAGTCCTCTGTCTCCACATTCACTTCTCTTTCTACACACCTGTGTGTGTTGGGTTTGATTACTGCTCCCCTGATTCACTGAATTGACAGTAGACTGCAGTTTTGAAGACTCGCTGCAATGGTTATTTGAAGGTATTTATTCAGGGGAGCAGGCTTTGCAGAGGAAGCTAGGAATGCGTGTGCTGATTCTAAATACCTTCGCCGCCCATGAGGGTGCAGATTGCTGTCAGTTTATTGAACTGATGAAGTGCTTTTCAGCTGTTTAATAGCAACAGGGCATTGCGTTGAGACTGGAAATGGGTTGTTAACTAACAATGAAATGTATCTGATTTATAATATGTGTATTTTAATCTACATTTACAGCAGGTATATTTTATATACTTTAGCAGGGTTATTTTGCATAGGGAGTCATAGCTAAGTCGCTTGTGTGTGAAGAGCTGACAATAGCTGCATTCACCCCATGCATAAGAGACCTCAGTGAATCTGCTTTAATATCCTATATATGTGCATATAACATACATCTCCTGCCATGGCTGTAAATTCAAAATGAGATTATCAGTATGACAAAAAAGACTATCACTTACTGTAACCTATATCAACAGTATGTACAGAACATTATAGAATAAGATTGGCTACGGAGAATGTAGTGGAAATTGGATAAGTGGTATTTAAGACCTAGATTTGATTAGGTAAGAAAATGAGGTGTTGGTATCATGGTAAAGCATATTAAAATGATTGATTTATTGTATGTGGAATAACTTATTGTGTTCTCAAGAGGCCTGTAATAAAGTGGCACACAGATGGACACATAGAGAGAGAGAGAGAGAGACCTCCATATATCAATCTGATACTCCCCATAATGTATGCTAAATAACGTTCATACCAAGTTTCTTGACAATTGTATAAGCAGCTTTCCACATAAGGAGAGAAGTGTGATGTACAACCGCCTCCATAGCATTCCCTTGCTGGGATTTCGTTCCCTGCGGAGGATTGTGAAACTCGGGAGCAGCGCTGCATTTCAGTGTGCTGAATCGATCTTTTTGCTCTTGAGCACTGCTGCTGTATTGTCTGTGGGCTTCACTAGGCAGCCTGCGCTCATTCACACACTAACAACTGGAACAGGGATAAGGGAAAGGATAGGGGAAGTCAAAGTCCTTGCTGGAAATGCCTGGTGCTGATTCGCTCCACATGGGGATGGAAACCTGATTTGGAGGAGGCAAGGTGAGCTGAGGAGTGAGATGGATGACACAGCAGACAGTATTCTCTTTGTCATTCCCTGGGTGGGAATGGTGCAATACAGAAATGGTCGGAAGCAGAGATTGTATCTGAAACTAAAATTTGATGTTTGCTCATTTAAATAAAGCTACACGCTGCTTCAGGATGCCCGTTGAATGAAAGTTCTGTTATTTACACAGGGTGTGTTTTAAAAACAGATGTGCATTCCTCCAAGTCTTGAAAACCTTAAGTACCTGGACTGAACAACCTTTCCCATTCCATTGAAATCATGTGACAATGCAACCTTTCAACCCTGCCAGGCCCACATTGTCACATGATTTGCATAGCATGAGGAAGTCTGTCTAGCACCGGCATTTAGGATTCTTTAGACAAGCTCAAAGCAGCTCCACACCAGGGAAAGGCAGATTTACAGAACAATTATTACTTGATATTTGATCAACAGAACCACACAGAATGACTGCAAACATCATAACATAGTAAGGGGATGTAAAAAATGTAGTTGCATTTTAATTTAGCATGGTACCAGATGTCGGTTTATGTGCTTCTTTCCAAACTCAACATTGGAGCCCTACATGGCTTTTGGAAGTGCATGACAGGTACGATTTATGGAATTATTTCATAAACTATAGAAAGTTGAATTGGTTCTGTGGTGTACCTTAATGAAATACAGGAGTCTAATCAATATAAACCTCCTTTATTCACAAGTCTCCACAGGGTCTGCTTTCCTACACCTAAGAATCTCATTCTCCTCTGTCCTGTGATGGTCAGGGAGCCACATAACACATTAATGAGAAATCCTGAGACAGAATAGGGACTGGTGACATGGTGAAAGGAAATAAATTGCCTGCTGTATACAGCCAGAGAGCAAGCTTGCTTGAACCTCCAATGTAATTAGAATTCCCTCAGACCCACACACATTTTGCATTGGCAAAAGCTTGATCCAATTCTAGAAAAAACTTCTAAATGAAACACAAATATCTTGTTAATCCCAATGAAGAAAGCAGACCATTGTTATTGTTATAAATAATCGCCAGTGATGCAACTGATATGAACATTTGCCAATAGGCAGCCAGGATCTGCAAAGACCATTACAGTATTTTTAATTACACATTTTTTTCACTATATCTCAAAAGGCAATAGCACTATGCTAAGTAAAGCTGCTGACCTGCTACGAGAAACTAATAACATTTTAATCAAGTCACTTTTGCCATTTTGATGTGTTGCATCACAATGGCAATGCATTGATGCTGTGCTGAGGGGCAGTGATAGCTCAAGCATCACTACATTGAATGGTAACCAATAGAAGTCCATACACACTGGAAACCCATTTCAATGTATTGGTACCACAGTGCAATATTTTTTGGATACCATTCTGTTTCGCCACAGTACTATAACACTTCTTGCAAAACAAGATGGAACTGTATCTAGATTAGGAGAAATAAGTGGAAATAATCTTGTTGAACGAGCAACACTCATTGTAAATAAAGATGGGTGTTCGTTAAACTTGGCATACTTGTTGAGTCCGAGATGAACTAAGGATGCAATTCTGTTTGAACTCGGTATTTCTAACAAGTATTTATTTTTATATCAAGTTTTGATAAAGTATACATTTGTCATGGCCTAGCAGTCTAAAGCAACAGAGCAAGGGAAGTGACCTTTCACATGTATAAGAATAAAGGGATCAGTCGTATAAGAGGACAAAATAGAGGTCAGCTTTCACTGCTATGTTTTTAACTACTAGCAACGTGAATAAAAAGTAGTAGTACTACACAGGTTTTCTCCTGGGTAATACACTTGTAATATAACAGTGTATCTATGGGATTTTACACCCCTAAATTAAAAAAAACAAATCACTCCATTAATGGAATGGACATTTTGATGAAACACCATGGTCAGCAAAATATTGCCTGGGTAAAAAATTCAATTTTATTGAACGCACTGAGCTGATGACGGTGTGCTTTGCTCATTAACATTATTAAAATGCTTGCCGTGTGTAATATATTGGACAGTAATTTGTTGAAGTGCTTGCCTACTCTCCAATCCATTTGGACTGGTTATCTGAGCTGAGTAATAGTGCGGGCCATTCTTCAGCAACACTCTCCTTCCCTGTTTCTCATCCTGCTGACGCCACACCAATTGATCTTGTAATGGAGAGTTTTCGGTGGTCAGCTTTTTTGTTTTTGTTTTTTAACATGTGAACTGACGTTGTGATAGTGGTTGGCCTATACCTTTATACCATATATATAATCCGAATATTTCATGTATTTTATCCTGTGTTTTTGTAGCGTTCTCTGTTGCTGTTTCGAGTATTACTTGGCAGGCTTACTAACTAGTGTTTTTTTTTTAATTCACGGGGCTGCTTCTGAAAAGACTCCTAAACTCCCAATATCTGAAATAAAGCAGTCTTAGAAATGACCACGATGGTTAACGTGTGTAACTATAATTTCCACCCCTCTGCAACTGTGATTTTAAGTCAATGAAAAATCTCTATACAAAATCAGAGGGGACAGAAATTCTAGTGGTAGGGCTCTATACTGTTTGAAAAATATAACATTTAGAACTCATTAATGTGAGGGATGGTTCATTTACACACAATGTGTGTGCATGTTGCAGATTGGCTGTATTTCAGGGTTATATTACCTGGTGAAGCCCGAAGCTCTGTAGCAGTAATAAAAACATTTTCTTGCATTTAACTTCTGCAGGCTCCATCATGCACTACTAACAATGCAGAATCCAGTCTATTACTGTCCATTGTAATGCGGTTTATAATTGCTTTTGGAGTAGGCGGGCTGTTTTTTCAGGGCTATTAAATAAACTGAGCTGGCGTTCTTTTAAGACTCATCTTCCTAGACTATGAGGAACAGCGAGAAGCACTCAGCACGGTAATCTGATAGAGGCGTTCTGTTTAGAAATTTCAAAGAGGTGCACCAGGCCGGGTGAAATTGATTGCATTCCAGGCAAAGTTTTTCCATTCCTTTTTTAAACTGCTAAAAATCTACTCTGCAGTAGTGTCCCACAATCATTTTCAATGTCACGCTATGAAATAATTCTTGTCTGTTTATTTTTACTGCATTCTTCAAGATTGACAACCCTGGTGTGTTTATATTAAAGGCAGTGTAAGCTGAAGGGACACAAACATCAAAACCTGGCTGAATCTACGTTAATCGGTGAGATGCATTGCCATGTTCTGGCTACTACTTGCAGCAGCAGGAGGTTATAAATACACTCAACAGTAACATTTTAAAAGGGGACCACCGTTCAAAACTGTTAGACGAGGGATTATAAGGTATCAACATTCTTAAAGTGAAGCCTAGTTAACATTCTTAACATTCTTAAAGTGAAGCCTAATTAAAACCCTACGGACACCACACCTTTCTAAGACTCTGAGGTCTATTTTAATGATGTAAACAGTGGCAGATCTGGTCAAGGGGAAGCATCATGCTGGATTAATATAGAATTAAATACAGGCGGTATTTAGATCCATCGCAGTTTAGATCATTAAAATAAACCCTCGGAAGGCTAAGCTATAGAAGAATGCAATACAGAGACACCATGGAATTATGGTAACACTTTACATGAAGTGATTCCTAATTACTGTGTATTTGCATAGTAGTTACTTAGTAAATACATGCGTACTTACATATAATTGCAATGTTATTATGCACAGTTTCAATGTACTTTATGTGTTATTTGTTTTGCACAATATAACCCTAACTGCAAACCTAACCCTTTTCTGAAATAATCAGATGTACCCATTAAGTACACTGTAATTATGCATAAGAACATTGTAATTATGTGCAAGTACACATATATTTATTAAGTAACTAATCTGTAAATACACAGTAATTGGAGACAATAATGTATAGCATTACCAGTGTGAAAAAAAAAGTGTGGCTATCAATTGTTCTTTGCTTCTTTTGCTGCTAGCACATAGACTATAGACACAGACAGGTGAATTTGGACAATAACATATTCCTGTTCCCCTTGTCAAATGAAACAGCGGCACTCTGGCAGAATCCCAATAGCTAAGCAACCACCTGATGCCAGCTTGTCCCCACAGCCAGACAGGTTCTCACTGAGACAGATCCCAGCTCCATCCCAAAGCACTGGTTTACTGGCAGGAGCATCAAAGAAATCCCCAAGAACTAAGAGACATCTCCGAATAAATGAAAATGGATCTCCCTCTTCTAGCTTGCTTATGTTTTTATTATTGAGGGTGGGAGGGTAGGGAATAAAGAATTTGTTTTTTATTGGAAAGATGACCTTTTTCATTTTAGGGCACTGTGAGATGAAGACTCTTCAAGATCAGGCGCACATTACACTGTTAATCAACTCCGTTAATTACTGATCCTTAATCAGTAATGCAATGATGAGTAATAATTTGGCCATTGCTTGTCTGTTGAGACTGCAATTTATTATCCTTCACTGTGGAAAGTTAATGATGTCAGCTAACCGGCTGTTTCTTCTTTACTGCCTTGTGTGTCCTGCCCAGCGCTGTCAATTCTGTCTGAGGATGTAAAGAGGAAACCATTCATTGTTACTCATTTCATAATATCCACTTTGCAATGCCTGGCCCACACCATGCTTTGGAACTCTGGGTACTGGACCAATGCTTATAACCTGAGGGGCGGGGCATTCTTCTGTGCATTCCATTATAGATTCCTGTTTGCTGCATTATTTACACCATTCTATTCCAGCTGTTTACACTTAAAAAAGCAAAGAAAGTAATTAAAGAATAATACCGAACAGAAGGTACCAGTGTTTTAATCTTTGGTAATTCCCAATGTGGATTATTGCTATTCACAAATATGCTAATGAATGGTTTCACAGACCCTAATATTATTGGACTAATATTATTTTAGGTAAGGTAGTCCAAGATGTCGGGCACAGTTTTATGAATTTTATCTATTCTTTTCTATATATGATAGCGTCGCACAATAACCATATTGCTATGCTGAAGACACAGATACACATAATCGTGAATAAATATTTTTTCATGTGAAGAGTAAGCTTCCCTCCCTCAGTGTTAGAAACTTGTCCTACTTGTTTTCAGCACAAGAAGTTCTAAATCATCTGTCTCCCTTTTTAATCAAATCCGTTCATTCTCTGTAGGTTCCCTCATGCATTAGGAATAGCGGCCTCTTTGACATTTCAATATGCCAACTAAGTAGTCAAGCCCAGTTCAGCGAGTGCTTTCTATATGAGAGCGACACAGCAAGTAAAACAGAATGCCACAGCTGTAATGTGATGTGCGGGGGGGATACTGATCTTCAAGCCAAATTGAGACGGGCAACCCCCTTTTCCATCTCCGACATGCCCCCGCACAGATGAGCATCGAGAGGCTGTTTGACATTTGTGACTAAGTGTGGTGTGTCTCTTCATATCATTTCAGCAAGGGCTGCTCTCCCTGGGGGGGGGGGGGAATACAAAAGTGACCTTGTAACTTGCTTGCTTTTTACAGCCCTCTGAATCTTCAGTTCACTTTTACTAAGCTTTTGCTCCATTTTACACAAACGGAATCTGTCCCAATTAGCACCAGAGGCATTCTTTTCTGCACATTCTGAAAGTTGTATTTTTGCATTGCAATTCAAGGCAGCTGTTTTAAATGCCACTAACTTTCAGTAAACTATATATATATATATATATATATATATATATATATATATATATATATATATATATATATATATATATATATATATATAGAAATTTTTTGCTGTCCCATAAATACTCCATAAACAAAAAGCTTCTGAACAACTTTCCCCGGCTGAGTTACGAAGGACGGCACTGACGAAGACACTTTCTTGTTTTTGATAAAGTCTCGCTTTTAGGTCAAGTTTAGTCACAGCAATTGAAAGGAATGAGGCTTAATTTATTTGTTTTTAACTACCTATGTATAGCTACCATTTCTCTGGATCTGACATCCAGCTAAGGATGGGTCTATGCAGCTTGTGATTAAGTGGCCCCTTGGGACAATCCTTGCTTACCTATTCATAGCATTTTGCTACATATTAAAAAAATTATGGGACTTCAAAAAATGTATTTGTTGGCTTTGGAAAGACGGTATTTCTTGCAGTTGATTTGTGTTTTTGCTGGTGTTTGTGCTTGTGGCAGAGCAAAGCTCTGCCCTTTTTAAATTGGCAGGGATGGGGTTAATTTCCCCTCCCTGCCTGGGTTTATTATGTTCAGGTGGCTGGGGTTGATTAGTTGATTAGGTTAATTAACGATCAATCAGCGCCCAGCCACCTGACATAAAAGGAGGCCTCTGCTTCTCATTTGGGGGGAGGGAGCTGAGGAAGCTGTTTGGGTGTTTGGGTGTTTGGGTGTTTGGGTGTTTGGGTGTTTGGGTGTTTGGGTGTTTGGGTGTTATCCAGTGAAAGCATTGCCCAGCCTGGAAATTGTTATTTTTGTAAGTTTTGCTTTTTGTCTTTCTTTTTATGTTTAAATTGCTTTGTTTTGGCCCTTGTGCCCTTTCATTTTTGTTTTTATTTATAATAAAATAGTTATTTTTTTGAACTGCAGTCTGTCTCTGGGCCTCTATCCACTCGACAGCCTGCCACATTGCTTTTGAAACATCTAACACAAAGCTACCATACCCTTTTATTAATGCGATGATGTCACCTGCTCAGTTGGACAGCAAGTCTTTTTGTTCTGGCTTAATTTTGCACCAGTCTTCAGCAAACTAGCCTTTTATGGACATTAAAGATTGCATTGGCTTTTATAGAATATTTGTAAACTTTCAGGTACTGTGCAATTATTACGAGATTGAGGATCCTCTGCATGTGTGTGCTCTGGTTTAAAATGAGTATCTATAAGCACTGTATGATGAATGGGGTTAGGGTGGCCAGGCTGGTTCTTACTAAAATGGCCAGTTCTTAAGCACTGTGTGAAATCCATTGTGGTCAATGCGACTTGCTCCACACTAGCTGTATTCAGTGTTGGGGTGTTGCATATATTGATTGATGCCTGGTGTGTGCTAATGCAAGACGGGCAGCCGCCTTGTCAGGGTGGCTCTGCAAGTTTTTTGTCAGTGCTTGTAAAAGGTCTTTGAAAGACTCCCTGTGAATGAAGGCACATTTCAGATGTCCCAGTGCTTTCTTGCCAATATCGGCATTAACTCCCCCCCCCAAAAAAAATCAAAAAAAAAAAAACGACTGTAGTGAAATGACAGATTCAGTTTAATTTCCTAAACATTTTGACTGAAGGGAGAAGTGTTCCTGCTGTGCCGTGATAAAGATGTCATAGTTACAGGATTCTATTCAAATCTTTGTTCAGCGTTTTACAAACGCACAACATCGAATTGTTAATGTAACAAAGGTGCACTCCCCAGTGCAGTAATTTGGACAGCGAATGAGGAATCTTGGGGGAGTTTATGACTGTGTGTTTTGCCAGTTTCTAACTAACGAGTCATTATGAGAAGACTTTTACCGAGTGCCGTTACTCTTGACTGCACAATGTCAGTGTATAAGACTGCAGGTTAACAACACTGCTGTCTCTGGAGAATACTTCATACAAATACAACAGCCTGCATCTGCATTTGACATGTATATTTTTGACAATGGGTAAATGTTTTAAAAGTTCTGTTTTAAATGCTAAACCTTTCACACCCTTTGTAAAAGGTTCTGTATCTTTAAGTGACACACATTGAAGATAAATTGGACTCCTGCTTCTTCAACTATTGCTGCTTTGTGGCAGCCGCTGCTCGCTTTGCTTTTAGACTTGTATTCCAGTTTCTGAGTCAATGAATAATTTAAGATGGAGTGTGTCACCCTTGGATGTTCTGCAGAAAGCCAGACCTACTTTCTGCAGCAAATACAAATTAAAAAAAAAAAAAAAAAAAAAAAAAAACTATCATCTTTTTAATAGGAGACACATCTTCTTGGGCTTATCAGTACAGAGATGGCCAAAACAAGACTCATGTTACCCTGTGATCTTCAGTGGCAATGCACATACAATATCATGAGCCATTTGGTTGCATGATACACACGTCAGCACACAATTGCATTAACATTTCAGCCTCAGTGTGCTACACCGTCAGGACCACTGGGCAATATTGGTTCCATAGCCATTGTGCTGTAATTGGTGGTAATGTTGTGGTGTGCAAATGGTTCTGATAGTTGTGTTTAAGAGTGGTTTCATCAGTCTTGGGTCAATGTCCTCCATCAAAGCCTTTTAGAACAGCTGTCTTGCCTGTCCTGACTAAAACTGACTCACATCACGGAGGTGCAGCTTTGAAATACTTTGGAATACTTTCAAATTAAAAGAGCCATATTATGGTGCTCAAAAGACACCCGTTGGACAGCACTGCTCTAGATAATTGTAAAACATGTACTTATATATATATATAGAAATTTTTTGCTGTCCCATAAATACTCCATAAACAAAAAGCTTCTGAACAACTTTCCCCGGCTGAGTTACGAAGGACGGCACTGAAGGGTGCCTTGATTGCAGTTTATGTGTGTGGGTGTTAACAAATCAATCAAGTGAGGGATAGCCCATGTAGGTCTGTGTCTACCTATTCATTACAGGAGATACTAAATTATTTGCAGGTTGTCGATTCAGCTGCTGAAAAAGGCTCCAGGATGTGTCTACAGACAAACTGAATGCCTCTGCAGCTGCATATACCAACCACTGTTGCCAAGATTCTCCAGTGAGATCTACCACTTAATTTTCCCTTAACTTAATGAATTGTTAATATAAAGTGTATGTATGTGAACATATATATATATATATATAATCTATATATTATATTATTAGATACTACTAATGAATATGATATATATATATATATATAATATATATATAGATAATATATAATATATATATATATATTTAATTCATGTTATTCAATGAAACCATAGCTTGAATAGGATGCTACCCCTGGACCATTCGTAGGCATACAGCAATATACAAAAGGTATGAATTTGACCCCTTAGTGATGTTAGCTTTGTGTGGATACTCTTGGAGTCGTGTAACCTTTTTAAATGGAAAGCAAACCTTATTGTATTGTGCTGATCGGATGTTTCAGGTAAGTGAAGTTCAATTGGATAGCCTTGTGCTGTATAATAACACTCGGCGTGACACAGCTGCATTTAAAAAGTGCTCTAGAAATGGATCCTTGATTGAAAGCCCTTTAGCTAATTTACCCAAACCTCTCTGTGTTTGTTTTTGTCTCTAATCTCAATCTCCAGTGTATTACTCTGAATGTAATTAACTGCAGAATAGTAATTGCTTGAACAATACAGGTTGTACATGTGTGTGTGGGTGCTCATGATTCAGAGCTCTCTTACTGACGTATGCGTTTTGTTGTTCTGTTCACTCCACAGACCTGTAAGTAAGTGGCATTGCTGGTCTAGTCTAGAGCCAGAACAAGTGATTCCATTATACATAAACACCATCATACCCCACCTCTTTGCCTAATTCCTCAGCTACGTTCTGCAGTGCTGCTGCCTCTGGGATTGCTTGCAGCAAACAAACAGATAAGGTCTATTGATTTTGCTTCCTTCTCCTCCCCTCCTGCTTCTTGTCGAGTGCTGTGCTGCTGACTGGTAAAATAGAGCGAGATGGAGGGAGAGCAGTGAGAGGGAGAAGCCTGAATAACCCCCCTGCAATGATCTCCTCCTTGTTGTGTCTTCTTTGCTTTCCAGCGAGCTCTGCAGAGGATCCCCGCGGCTGCTAAGAAATTCAATTCCAGCGAAACGTCCGCTGGCAGCCAGGGGCTTTTCTCTAAACTCCCCCAGGGCACGGCTGTGCTAATACCAGACTCACCGGAGCGGTTCCACTTCATCAGGTACTGTAGCGATCGTCTCTTTCCTGCTGTTCTTGTGGATTTTCAGTTCTACAGTGCCTAACGTTTTTTATAGATGAAAAATACAACAAAAATAACAGTTTTGCTATTTATTTAAATAAATATGTCCTCCTCAAACTGGGAGACTTCTCATTGTGGGGAATTGTATTTTATAACAATATTCTATGGGGTCTGTACACATTGTGATCCCCTCTATCTAAAACCCCAAGCCCACTTTTCCTTTATCTGTTGGAAAAACTGTGGACTTTGTTGGGGAGGCACTGAATCCAGATTCCATATGTGTTTTAATATATTAGATTAGAACAGACAAAATACCAAGTTATACTATGTTGAAATGCTCAGTATCCCTTGGGACAAAGGGATTTATTTACTGTTCTTTATCCTGCATATATATATATATATATATATATATATATATATATATATAATATAATATAATAAATATACGCTTCATATATAGTATATATATATACATACATACGACCTGTCCTCCTGTCCTCCTGTATGTAGCTGCAAGAGCATCTCTTACTCTTGGTGTTTTGTTATAACTGAGGAATGACGATTTCTATCAAGAACAATCTAAACATCCTGTCTGCCTGCAATGACCATACACTCGACAGTTTATTTATTTATTTTTTTTATCCAATCACTGTAATTACGCTGGAATTCCTGACATTTTTATCCAATTTCATACTGGTGAAGGGTATTTACATTATTGATATTTTTCCTTTACAATCTGTTTTTTCACAGGGTTATGGTTTTGCTGCTAGAAAGCACAGTCAAGTTTCACAGTCATTGAAGTGATTACTACCAGTGGAAAATCTTTTTGGGGTTTCCTATTACCAGTACGAATTCTACTGCCAGTAAAAAGAATGCTGCCAGTAGTTTAATATCAGAGCTTTAAGTGTAGAGAAAGTGAGATGGGTGGTTCTGTACAGCTACTAGCCACAGTAGAATCCACTGCCTTAGTGCCAGATACAATTCTACTGGTAGTAACATCTGCATCCAGGCCGTTTGGCCGAGTGTACAGTCATTTTTTTAGCACATAGATCTCTGGTGCCCTGCCTATATTATTGTACTTCTTGAAAGGTATAAGAAGCTATGACCACACTAACTGTACCACCTAGCCCCCTCCCCCAGTTCATTATCAGATAACATGGTAATAAATGCAACACTGATGCTGCATAACACTATATAACTATGCTGCATAATCTTTCAGAAATAAAATTAAAAACCAAGATAACAAGCTTACTAAGTGTTCATATACATTTTTTTGCTATAGATATTATTACAAAAAATATTGTGAAGTAGATCTCAGAAAAACGTGTTGATGCGTACGATGAAATTCAAATGCTGAATTTTGAATTGCGGTCATTAGCTTTGTTGGCCTGTTAGGAATACCTTTGTGCACAGTAGTATGTTGGTTTTCAAAGTGATTCGGATGGACTATGCACCTACAGTCTTGTGTTGTCTTTATAAAGATGAATTCTACGTGGAGACCAATTCAAAGAAAATGTTATCTATATTTTATTCTCTTCTGGTTACAAAGAACAGTTAGAGAGCCCTATTAACTGGATTGGGTGAAGCCACAACGGCATTAGTTGCAAACTAGAAAGAATAGCTGAACATCAAAGGAAATCCAGAGGGTACTTAGAAATACGTTTTAGCTGGCCTGATTTTAGACTGAGACCACCAGGGGATCTGCACTGATTAATAACACTCTAGGGTGAGTTTCTATAGCTAATTTAGTTTGATGTTGTTACTGGGAGTATACAGTGCAGCGATCCCTCTGCTGTAATGCAGTGCCGGACAGATTACATTTTGACCTTTGATGCACTGTCTTCCAAAACCGCTGATGCATTTTTGGACTGATCTCCCAAGAATGGTCAAAACTAACAGCCAATATACATTTAGATTATAGAGTGGGAAACTGGGAAGGTATTGGGATCAATATGACGTGATGAACGAAAACAAAGCTTAGTGACTCCGTTGGACGACTTCTCCAAGATGAGGAGAAAGAGCCACAGGGATAAGCAGACAAGCATTATATTAGAGCTCTATTGAACTGGGGTCCCAATATCCAGCCCTGCTGGCCAGCTAAATGGAGTCCTGTGTTGATTAGCTGTCAGATGGGATGGATTCCCTCCTCAGAGGGTTGGTAGGTTTGAACGAATGTGTCAAGCACATTCAGTGAAGATATACTTGCAGTCTCAACTAATTTATACAATTTGAAACCAGCAGAGCTGCTCGGCAGCAGCCCTCTATGTGAAAATATACTTCAGAGAGCAATGCACCCAGTTTTGAGTTTTTTTAATGCACAATTCTGGAAAAAAATTGAAAGAGAGTCCAATTGTGTGTAAGGCACATTTAAGGAGTAAAAGTTAATAAATGAATTTAGTATGTCTCTGCCTGTTCAAGTGTTTTTGCTCATCTCAAATTATTGCTTAGAAACCAAGGTTTATTTTACTGTTGTAACAGAAATTGAGAGAGTCATGTTGAGAGAACAAACATAACTTGGGGGAGACACAGCAATTGGGAATGCGTTTCAAGTGGTGCTGGGAAATGTAGTTCCTGGAATATGATGGTGGTCTTAGCCAAAACATTTGTCCAATACACCTGACAAATGTGTTTATTTATGTATAAATTGGATTCTGACCCTATTAATGTGTCTTCAATTATGACAATAAGATGAGCTGTATTAACCGTTGACACAAAATATGCCTGGCTTACAGTGAAACCTGAAATATAGTACTAAGTATTACATTGAAGTGTTTATGAAAATATGTTTTTATCCATCAGTAAATCCTGCTGTACTGTACATGCACAACATAATATAATAGAGTAGTCCGTTGTGTATCTGACTGTGGTGGGACCAGACTAATAAAGAATATGTTAAATGTCTGACTTCAATTTAATCTTGTTTTAAATACCATTATACACAGCTGTAACAATTACCTTATTCACACAATTATGGTTTTGAGATTCAGCTTTTATTAGGGAGCTCCCCTAAATAGCCTTGTTTAGAAAGATACAGGGTATTAATGTTTGTGACAGAGTAGCGGTGTGGGTGTGTGCATTCGCTGCTGAGTGACAGGCAGGAGCTCGAGATGGAGGTTGAAGTTGACACGCCCCCTGCAGGCGAACAGGATTTATTTACATATCAACATATCTCCAGCAATGGCAGTGCACTGAGCACATACAACACAGTGTACGAAAACTTTGCTAGGATCTATAATCTATGAACTGATCTTCTGTGTTCACTAATAAACTAACGTGGCTGAAGAGCTTGTTCAGAGCGGATATGCGACGTGTGGATATGGGATGGATTAATGCACTTAAACATAAGAAATATTTAACTTCAGGAAGCTTACTTACGACTGTAATGCTCCCCCTAAATTAGATTAAGTGGGTTGGAAATCAGTAATGTGACTTATTAAATGTGATTTGATCCTGTAAACATGAACTTATACGGACATCAGAATAAGACCTGTGCTTACCTCTCAACTAGAGCTTGCCCTTTAGTTAAATGTTAAGTCTCTGAATCATATGGTTTGCAGTTCGTGTCCAGCCCTTGCCTTTCCATTCAATTCAGTGGGATGAGATTCACTACAAAACCGCAGTGTGAGGAGAACAGAAAATATATAATCTCCCATTGAATCCCTGCACAAGAGAGACTGCTTGCAAGGTCTGATACCTTCACACATCTCCAGATGACATGTGCTTACACTGATGTATTCAATAGAACTCCCAGGAAGAGCTGTAACTAAGGTCTCGAGACAAGCACAGCAAACAGCACAGCATTCAAAGGAAGATTGGCTAATTGAATTTATTTGCTTTTTTCGTGGTTGAAAGCAGAGAGTGAATTTTTAATAAATAAACAGCAGTGATGTCTAAGCTTGCCAGGGAATGGCACTGCATTGCTCAGTCTTTGTTTAGTTTCACATACTGTACAGCTCTGCAGTTTAGTCTTTCTTGTCTAGTTTTTACCTGTGTTATTTTTCACAAACGTCTTTTAAAAAGTTTATTTTAGAATTTCTAAATTTAGCACGATTGAGTGTTTAATAGTTCTAGATGCTGTTTAGCTTATTTGAATTACACTATGGGTGTCCGTGTAGGACAGTGGGATGTCAAGATCCCAAAGTAAACCCCACAGAATATGGAATCAAATATAATATTTTTTATGCATGCTGTTGCAATGGTTTAAAAATTCTATGTAACTAAATAGAACAATTCTGAATAATACCTATAAATACCAACAGTGGACTACTACAAAAATTCTAGCAATTTCACTGATGTTGAGAAATGAAAAGTGCAACCAGGGAAACTGCTTGAAAAGTTGCTAATTATTTTCATTACTTGATGACTTATCTGTATGGTTTTGTATTGGCTCATGCCATTGTTACTGCCTTTATTCTACAATTTTCCTTTGCAGCAGTAGACCCTTGCATTGCCACTGCACACTAAGGATTTCTGTTAAGCAGAGTGATCAGACCAATCCGTGGACATTTTCAATTGCGTAACGGATTACAGCCAAATGCAATCTAAAACACATATAGGAGTGTATGATAGAATCAAGGCAGTTATCAAGTTCCCCTTGTAGAGTGTGGCTGACAGATGAATGGACCATTTTTTAAATGAGTTTGTTATATTGTAATTCAACACGCATCCTTTTACAGAGTACTGTAACTCTAGAGTGTTCATGATTTATTGTTTCATACGATCTAAAAACGTTCCTTCTGAAATGCACAGTGGTTGCACTCAATGATTAGTATGCTTGCATCACGTGCACTGCAGTGCATTGAGACGCTGCTTTATAAAGAGGGGTCAGAATTGATCCTCGGGGAGCACCCTCTCAAACAGAGCCATCGGATAACACGTGGCTGATTAGACCTTAAAGTAAATGAGGTCTATGGGAAGCACTACTCTGCAATGGGAGGCTAAAAAGTTATTCATTCAAATTTGACATGCCTCCAGCAAGTCAATAAACACAACTCCCATGTGTATCCTTTGAGAATTGGTAACAAAAAGCAAAATATACAGGGCCTTGCAAAAGTATTCAGACCCCTGACCAATTTACCAATTCTCTCATATTACAGAATTACAAATGGTACACTGAAATCTCGTTCTGTTTGATATTTTATTTTTAAACACTGAAACTCAGAATCAATTATTGTAAGGTGACATTGGTTTTATGTTGGGAAATAATTTTATGAAAAATAAAAAACTGAAATATCTTGCTTGCATAAGTATTCAACCCCCATGCTGTAGAAGCTCCCAGTTTGCACCGATGAAAGAAATTGCCCTAACGAGGACACGGTTACCTTATCATTGGCCTCCACCTGTGAACCATTAAAGTTGCTGTCACATTTTCTGGATAAAAACCCCACTGTTGAAGGATCATTGGTAAGGCTGTGAATCTGAAGGAAAATGAAGACCAAAGAACATTCTACAGAAGTTTAGAGATAAAGTAATACAAATGCATAGATTAGGGAAAGGATACAAAATAATATCCAAGTGTTTGGATATCCCAGTGAGCACAGTTGGATCAATAATCAGGAAGTGGAAGCTGCATCACACCACCCAGGCACTGCCAAGAAAAGGCCATCCCTCAAAACTCAGCGCTCAAACAAGAAGGAGACTTGTGAGAGAAGCCACAGAGAGGCCAACAATCACTTTGTAGGAGCTACAAAGTTCGGTGGCTGGGAGTGGAGTAATGGTGCACCAGTCAACCGTATCAAGAACTCTGCATAACACTGGCCTGTATGGGAGGGTGGCAAGAAAGAAGCCGTTACTCAAAAAGTACCATCTGAAAGCACGTCTGGAGTTTGCCAGAAAGCATGAGAGTGACCCAGCTGCGATGTGGGAAAAGGTTTTGTGGTCAGATGAGACTAAGATAGAGCTTTCTGGCCAAAACTCAAAGCGCTATGTGTGGCGCAAACCTAACACTGCCCATGCCTCAAGACACACCATCCCTACAGTAAAGTATGGTGGTGGCAGCATCATGCTGTGGGGATGCTTCTCATCAGCAGGGACTGGGCATCTTGTTACAATTGAAGAAAGAATGAATGGAGCAAAATACATGAAAATACTGCAAGAGAATCTGCTTCAGTCTGCTAAAGAACTGAAGCTTGGGAGGAAATTTACCTTTCAGCAGGACAATGATCCCAAGCACAAGGCCAAAGCAACATTGGAGTGGCTCAAGAACAAAAAGGTACGAATGTCCTACAGTGGCCCAGTCAAAGTCCTGATCTCAATCCCATTGAGAATCTGTGGCACTATTTGAAAATTGCGGTCCACAAGCGTCGTCCAACCAATCTGAACAACCTGGAGCAAATCTGCCAAGAAGAATGGGCCAAAATCACTCCGACACTGTGTGCAAAGCTGGTACATACTTACCCCAAAAGACTTAAAGCTGTTATTGCAGTGAAAGGTGGCTCTATCAAATATTAATGTGTGGGGGTTGAATACTTATGCAAGCAAGATATTCCTATTTTGTCACCTTACAATAATTGATTTTGAGTGTTTTAAAAAAAAATATCGAACAGAACAAAATTTCAATGTACCATTTGTAATTCAGTAATATGAGAGAATTGGACAGGGGTTTGAATACTTTTGCAAGGCACTGTATATGCAGTAAAACTAAGACCATTTGGACCACTATGGGATTAGTTATACAAGGAAGTCTTTCTGGAAAGTTACTTCGTGCCATCAAGAGGTAAAGTCACAGCAGTTCAAACACGTTTGCCATTTAAGTGCAGATTTTAATTAAATGCAGGCCTGCACCTTACTTAAATTGTAGACTCAGTGGGTCATATTTTTAAATAATTTCCTCTTTTTTTATTAACTCCTGTTTTTTTTAAAGAGAAGTAAATCATGTTAATGTTACAAAAGGGAACATAACACACCGAGAGGCGTTAAGAGAACTTTCAATATATCACTTAGTTGTTTTGGTTCGAGTTTTGTAAAATGAACAGGGGCTTCCCTCCTTTCAAAACACAGGAACTAATTGAAGACTGGAGTAAACCCTTTGAAAATATCACCCATTGTGCTTTCCGCTTAACCAGAACATCGTTGAAATGGAAACAGAAAATGACAGAACAGTTTATTTCCAGGCAGGGGTGGGGGGGTCTGGTAGTAAATGAGAAATTGAAGTAATAAAAGATCATTTTTTCTTAGCAACTGACAGTCTGAACAATTTAATATTCATTTTATTCGGACAGATTTTGGAACATTCATTTTTGGTCAGAGCTCATTACTTTGGGAGCATTTATCGTGGAAAATTAAAATGTACGTCTTAAATAACTTTGAAAGCCAGCAGCAGATGACAAGGTCAGACAAGATTGGTCTTTAATTACATTTTCATCCAACGAAACTTGTCAAACGAGAAAATGAATCAATGTGGGCTGCTGTATTCCCATGCAGGAATGAGTCATTCCTCATTAACCTTGCTGAGGTGTGGGATGGAGGATTCCCATCATACACTAACCCTCACTTCCATCCTTCTTCCATGATATTTTTCTGGACAAATGTTTGGCAAATTCATTTTTTTTTCCTATTTTGAAGTGACAATAAAGTTTGCCCCATTTTTATATAATTTCTTATTTTTATAAAAGAATAAAATAATTGGAGTCTACGAGTGGCTCCCTGTGGTGTGCAGGGTGAGTCATACACTTAGTCCAGGGGTGGCAAAATAGACAAGAGCTTAGAAGTTTCATTGCCCCTAATGGCCAGGTGCCCTCCTGCTGGGCTGACCTTTGTCCTCCAGGAACGGGCAGCTCACTGACCTCCTCTGTAGAGCTCTGGATGTGAAGAGGTGATTGGCTTGGACATGGGATAGGAGGATTCCCAATGATCTTAACTTCCCCTGAGCTGTTGTGGAGAGTTGCTGCGGTGACCATAACTGGGGAGAAAAACAGGGGTAAAATACTAAATAAAATTTAAAAAAAAAAAAGAATAAAACCATTTTAACATGAGAAAACTAGCAAGAAACCTCTCACAGCAAGCCCTGGAAACCTTCTACCTGCCTCAACTTATTACACCTATAACCATCCCACTCTTAGATCCCAATCCACAGGGAGAGATTTTTTCCTCTAGATGAGGTTTGTTTGTTTGTAAGTGAGATCTAAGTCTCCCAGCTAAGCACTACTGCAGTGGGCTGAGGGTCTCTCTAAGAAACATTAGCGTTGGAAAATAAACTACCGATTTAAAAAAAAATAAAACCATAACCGTATCCTTATCAGTGGTGGGACGTGCTTTTCAATCTGGAAAGTTAACCTAAAGAATCCAGTGCATTCTACACCCCCTGGAGGTCTTGCTCATTCAAGCTTTATTCATGATGTTATCCAATTAGAGCTAATGGAACTGTGTGCACAGGAGCTGGCTTGCAATCCTTGCTGCTCTTATTCGCATCGCATACCATGGCAATACTGTTGCACTACAATGTGAATGCAATGGTTCTGTTAGAAGGGGCAAGGAACACTTGGTATAATGTTGCATCACGATAGCATATTTTTATACTTTGACTTGCATAACATAACATGCTTTTTGAGGTGTGTACAGAAGCCTCTATTTTTGAACAATATCAGCAATACTAATAAAAGTGTTAGTACTATAGTTGAATAAAATCAAACCGGCTTGAAGTGGGACTCAGACTGATTAATTAATTATGAATAGGTTGATGCCCACTGTGTACGGCACTATTCTCACCACCTGTAATGACTTTCTAGTATCTTTCTAGTCCCTATGAATTGCACATGCTATATGGGTTTCTGTACTGAGAGGTCAGTCGTTATGTGTGCATTGTCAGAAATACAAATTAGCTCTTGCTGCATGGTCTCTCCCTCGAGGTATCTCCTGTAACCACAGAGGGCTATGTAGTCCAGTGGTTAAAGAAAAGAGGTTGTAACCAGAAGGCCCCTAGTTTAAATCCCAGCTCAGCTGCTGACTTATTGTGTGACCCTGAGCAAGTCACTTAACCTCCTAGTGCTCCGTCTTTCTGGTGAGACGTTGTTGTAAGTGACTCTGCAGCTGATGCATAGTTCACACACCCTAGTCTCTGTAAGTTGCCTTGGATAAAGGCGTCTGCTAAATAAACATATAATAATCTTCCCAAAAGAAAAATAAATGGGTAGAAAGTGCTGCAGTAAATACTGTCAAATTATTGCTCGTGTGTGTAAGCAAATTGACAATAAAATCCCAAGTAATATATTAGTGTGAGGCTCAGGCTAATGAGATCTTTCCAGTCAGAGAGTCTGTTCAGGAGCTGACTTTTTAAACGCACATTCTGTGAGTATGACCCATTGCAGTAGAGGGGATAGAGTGGGGGCGGTCGTACACCTATTCGTACGCATGTCACACTTCTGCTTATACCTGGAGTTCCGATTGCCTTGAAATTTGGTATTACCATTATTTAGCAAACATTATTGAGAATATTCTGGGGATATATGAAGATTCATTCATCCATCCATCAAATTTACATCTTTGCCTATATCGGAACAATTGCTGATTTGAAATTGATTCAATATTTTAGTGCTGATTTATTCTATACTCTTTTGTACAAACTGTTAGCGTATGTTGTGGTTGTCAACTTTTTCATCATGCTGACATTGCGGCTAAACTGTAGCAGGGGGTGTACGTTGCTTGTTTAATATTGTAAGGTCAAAGCTAGATATTTATTTTTCTATTGCATATCCCGGCAGCTTCGATAAGTTGCTGGGCTTTACGAAACTGGTTTAAAGCACAGTTCTTTTCAGGTCATTTGAAGAAAATGAATGGTGCTCAATATTCGAGCGATGATTGCAAATCTCATAAGATAAGAGATGGTAATGTGAGAATATCATTTGTAGCTACTTGCTCTTAATTAGGGAAAGTGGATAATCCAGGCCAGCATGTGTTCACCAGGACAGTGCATTCTTGTAGTCCTGCATCAAGAGAGAAATGTAAAAGGTACCTGAACACATTGCAATGTGATAAACAAACTAAAACCATAACCTTATCTGGGGGGTAGATTGGCCCTTTGCATAATCAGTGGTGGGATGTGCTTTTCCATCTGGAAAGTTAACCTAAAGAATCCAATGCATTTTACACCCCCTCTCCTCTATTTTTCACAAAGGGTTATTAACACATTGCCCTGTAGTTGAAGTGTTGTTGCCTAAGCTGTGTGCATGTTGTATAACATTTGAACTAGCCTGCTGGAGCGCGGTTGTCAATGGCAGTCATTGCATTTGGAGCTGTGTAATGGCGGTCTTGCTCATTCAAGCTTTATTCATGAGGTTATCCAGTTAGATCTAATGGATCTTGTGCACGTCAATAGGTAATTCTCTTGGGAAATACTATTTGAAATGCAAAACATTCAAAGCTTGCATCAGAGGCCATGCAAACAGACGATGTGTCCTAATACTCTAATGAAACTGTGTTCTGCAGGGCTGTTTTAACCCCTGAGGTATCCTAACTGTTTATTTGTTTATATTTTATATAAAATATTTTTGGTACTACTTTAATTTATAATGTTTCAAATTTTCGAGAATTTATTCTTCATATTGTATGATGATTGTATTGTACACATTTTTGTATACGCATGTTAAAATATGTATTTTAAAATATTTCAAACTTAGCCACACATATATTTGGATACAATGTTTTGCACAATGGCTATTTCTTAAGAAAAAAAAATGCAAACATTCAGAACACTCAACGGAATAAGACTTTGTGACCCTCAGGTTGTTGTGTTTTGTGTCCTGCAAACCTGCAGTTTCTGAGGAGGGGTGGCAAAATTGAGGTCCAGGAGGAGCCAAACAAGGCCCTGAATTGAGCAAACCCATTACAACCAAACAGGCCTCTTCAATTGCCCATCAATCCACAACCAGAATGAATACTTAAATACTTAAAACATATTTAAAACCAATTGAAAAAAAACAGCAGAAGAATGTGTTCATTCTGTGAGCAGTTCTGTGTAATTGAAACTAATTAGCTGTAATTGATAGTAATTCTAAAATACAAGTTATGTAATTACCCAGTCATTTTCACAAAATAACGTAATTTGGCAGATTACAGCAATTTGTAGATGACAGTCATTCCTAGCATTAATTTCTTTATGTAATGTTTCAGCAAAAACAAAGAAAAGAAAAACTAATTAAATGTTAATAAATTGAAAAGGAAGTACATATGTTTCCATTTCCGTAGTAATGATTCAATAATTTATGGATTGACGCTTCCAATATAGGCTGGAGAAAAGAGAAAAACTGTGTACGTTTGTCAAAATCAATTCATTTAAATCAGTGAGTTAATGGTGAAGTCTATTTCAGTGAGCTTTAAGAGTGCGTTTGGAGACGGGTCACGGCACACCCCTTGGGAGACAAAAAAAAAAAAAGAGAACTCTGTGTACTGGAATTCTGCATACTGATTGGCTGTGAAGAGCGTTATTGATTTCTAATGGTTCCAGAAGCTGAGCATTGTGACCTCACAACTAAAACCTAACGGCAGTTCTGAACTCTTTGTATTAGACATGGCATACAGAGGGATAATGGATCGCTGGGCGTCAAATACCAGGCGTGTAATTCAATCAATGGAGGGGTTCAGCTGGCATTGTTGACTGAGAGGCTGAAGCTTCAGTGGATCGTGGACAGCCCGGGAGCTCTCTGTTACCCACTGGTTTGTGTTCTGTTCAGCCATCTGTTGTGTACAGTGTTGCACAGTACCTCCAGTTTCAGATACATTGTTTTGTAGTTTAGCATTCTAGTGGTTTAGCATTGTGTTCATTGTAATAATAGTCAACACAGAAGAAGGAATCAGCAGAAGTTGACGTCCAGTTTTTGCCAGTAAGGGCCTGTAATGCAAAATGTTTTTAATTCTGGTTATTACGCACGACGCAAAAAGAACTTAATGCTTAAATCCTCTGCTTCTTCAATAAATCTCTTGAGATGTCTTCATATTTTCAGTGTAATTGGGGGGGGGGCGGGGGCGGGCAATGGTATGTTTGATTTACGACCTAATATTAAAATGTGCATCATTTTAATTCTAAACCATGTATAAGAAGGGGTTGTCAGCATTCCAGCACTGTACTATCTTCATGTTCATGTTAATATGTTGAGTTATAGGGTTCCTTCCAGGATGCTGTTTCACACAGTTTGAGAAGCCAGAGCTACACATGATGAAAGAGACCCAACGCATTGACTTATAAATGCATAATGTAGCAGGAACAACACAGTGACTTTTCTGCTTCAGCTATTTTTATTAACATTTTCAAAATATGTAATTTGATTGATTTGCAAAAAGTACATGCCTGCAACAGTAATAAAAAAAAAATAATTAGGATTTTCCTATGAGGTGGTATTTATAATTAATAACTTGCAATTGAAGGGCTCAGTAATGGGAGATTGCAGTGCATTCCCCTTGCTTGTATGTGTTGGAGGAACTTGCCAGCTCTGCAGGTTGGTCTTGGGCAGCAACAGCAGAGCTGTTATGTAAACAGGACAGGAACACTGTCGCTTCATACTGAACTGCAGGTCTTGGAGATAGTTGTACAAATAATAAACTGCATTAGTGCTGTTGGCATTTATCTTTGTGTATCCCAGGGCTATTGGGCCTGTCAGAGTAGCTATCGCTGGCAGCCTGAGAATATTATTTCTATTTTATAATACATTCTTCTCTATCTATCTGGTCACAGAGTTGTGGTAGCACAATGTGATCTTCCCCACCGCCTTTAGTTCTTCACTTTAAGCTTCAGTGCACAGTGCAACACTAATATACCTCAACTCTTCTTTTGAGAAAGGAAACTTATATATTTATGTGTGCTGTAATAGTAAGAACAGTAAATTATGATCCGTCGTCTGGTGTCTGAGACCAAAATCCTTTGTCTGTTTAAAAAAAAAAAAAAAAGCCAAGAAAATGGAAATGGAAATGCAGGGAATATGACGGTTTCACTCATGGGGAGAGCATTGCATGCTGGGAACCCACACTGACGGGGGAGTTATCAGGCTTCACTCAGATATTGATGTATTGAAGCTTTCCCCCACATCACGCCCCCTCTGTACTGTGTTACTGGGGGGCTGTGCTACAATGTAATAAAAAATAACAACAAACTAATCCTGGATTTCTACATGGCTGATTTAGCACCTTAAGATTAGGTTGTTGTAATCCTGTACCTAGATATATTCAGTGGCAAAGCAGAGGCACGGCAACAGCAACACAGAGGTCTTTTCTTTATCTTTTCTCATAGTAGCAGCTACAGCGAGGAGAGCTATTGGAAGAATGGTATCACAGTGGTAACATTATCATATTATGAATAAAATAGTAAATGACGTTTGAAGCTACTACTTACTCTTTAATTAGTATGCTAGTGTTAACATTTAATAAATGAAGACAGTGTGACCCAAATGATCAGAGCATGCTCTTGAGCACTGCTGGCTGTTGGTACAAGATCCAGTGATCTGTGCTGCTGCCAGGACCCCTGTCTCTGTGGAATGGCACATTGTCTGTCCTGGCTCCAGCAATTGATTGTCCGGGACATTTTTAGATCTTTTAGGTAAACCAAAAAACAAACTAAAATCTAGTTATTAAATCCAGCAGGGACAGTCTCAGGTGGTGATAATAGTACCACAATATAGTCTAAAACATCAATCAGACAAGGAACATTTCTTGAAAAGTAGGGGTTCCCTCAGACCAGTCCCTCTGGTAAACTTTCCAGAGCTTCATGGCGAAATGGATTGAGGTTTTAAAGCAAGTATAATGGCAACTACCATCTTTTTATCTTTTTATGTCTTCTAGTGGCTTCTAGATGTCGGCACAAATGTGTTTGGCTGTACTCTCCTGTAGGGTTGAAGGGAACTTTCCAATGCAGGGGGTCAGCAGAATGAAAAGTCATATTTCCACATTCACAGCTGGCCCTTCACAGGATCAGGCTGGTCGGGCTGTGTTGAGAGGCGGCCGGCAGGCAGGCGATGTGAATCTCATGATATTAGCTCAATCTGGCAAGCCCAGCGGATTCTCACGGAAATTAAGTTGGTGTAGGAAGCTGGCAGCGAATATGATTACAAAGCGATGTGCATTGAACAGCACGGGGGAGGTTTGTGTGGAACCTACCCAGGTGTACCCTCTTCATTTAATTTTTACAGTCCCTTGTGTAAGGTCAATTGGTGCTGTATGAAAACGAAAAATGAAATGCGATTATGACTTTGGTGTAGGCAGGATCTTAATTACGCCACTCTAAAATTTATAAACATGTTTTATTTTAATTTTTTTTCATTT
Source organism: Polyodon spathula (assembly GCF_017654505.1). NCBI lineage: Eukaryota > Metazoa > Chordata > Actinopteri > Acipenseriformes > Polyodontidae > Polyodon > Polyodon spathula. The sequence continues at coordinate 17,106,621 of NC_054558.1, read as the reverse complement.
CTAGATTTAAAACTAGACTGAAAACCCTTTGAGCCATCAGGACACATTTTTAACTTTAAAAACACATTTAATCAGGGTTTATATTTGACATGCACACAGAAAAAAGGGAAATGTGGTGACTTTTTTTTAAAAATAAAAATTTACCACCAAGGATGTGCACCAGTAATCCCCTAGTGGTTATGTTTAGGCTGGCCTCATTACAAAAAAAATCCACCTTGCTCAGGCTTACTCAGAGACTGTTGCAAAGGTAAGATATGCTGGTAATTTTAATACTGTAAACATGCCATACAAATCATAAATGCACAAACTGTAATAAATAATTAGTAAAGATACACATAATGAGATGATAAACCGACAAAAACATATTATGACACCCCCCCCCCCCCCCCCCCTGCATTTCAAATGTAGGTGCCTGTCATCTGTATACTTCTCCAATGTTTGGTATATAATAGATTCCCCTTGTAACAGGCAAGGAGGACACAGATTGATTCCCCCTTAACTAATCCATTACTTAAACATTTGCCTTGCTGAAACCCTCTTTAAATAGTCCCCAGTCAAACAACGTTCCCGGAATACCAAAGAGGGACAAACTGCATTCTTAAATTTATGAGTTAGGATATATTCAATAGCAGAGCCAAACGCTGACAACAGGCTGGTATTGGATTGCGGAAAGCAAATTAGATCCTCTAACCTCACTCATTTGTATTGAAAATGAATGGGGCTCCGACGTCTTTGGAATTGATTGGAAAAAGTCCCCTGTTCTGCTCTGCAAATTGCTTTTCAACGCTGAGGCATATCGCTCTACCTATCAAGCGATACCTTTTAAGCTAGTTTTGGGTCAGGGTGGGGTGTGGGGGCAGTTGTAACCAGGATTGATTAGTGTTAACAGACTTAAGGGGTCTGTTTTTTGTCCTGTTGCAGCACTTATTCTGCAGAGTAGCTGTTAGGGTTAGGGTTAGGGTTAGGGGAGTTGCTGCAGGGTCTCCCCTGGGGTTAGCCCATGAGTGTCCTGCTCATCGACGTCTTGAATAATGCATCCCATCCTCAGCGTAGTGACTGCAGCACCCGGCCTGCGTTACTCTCGCTGACATACAGGCCTTCGCTCTCTGTTGTAGGCACTTTCAATTGATCTAATGCCATTTGAATAGATTTTTTTTTTCCTTCGTTTCCCTTTATATATCATGATGTTTGCAGACATTCTAAGTTGAGTTCCATCTATCCAATATCGAGCACATTTCTCTCTAAATCTGCCATTGCCTGGCTCTGATTTAGCTTTGATCTTGTTTGGAGAATCCTAACTGCCTGGACTGAACAGTCTTCTTCCTTCCATTCAAATCGTGTGACAATGCAAACTCTGCCAGTCTCTTTCTCTCTCTCTCTCTCTCTCTCTCTCTCTCTCTCTCTCTCTCTCTCTCTCTCTCTCTCTCTCTCTCTCTCTCTCTCTCTATATATATATATATATATATATATATATATATATATATATATATATATATATCTGGTCTGGTAGAGTTGAAAGGTCACATTGTCACATGATTTCAATAGAATGAGGAATGATGTTCTGTCCCGGCACTTAGGGTTCTCCAGACATGATCAAAGCGAGCTTGAAGCCAAATAAAAAAACATAAGAACAAAAGAAAGTTCATGAACAAGAAGATGTCGTTCAGTCCATCTAAGTGCGTCCGGTTCCTGATAGCTGATTGATCTCAGAACTTTAGTAATGTTGTTGAGGCAGAAACACAGATTCATTAAGACCTTACTTGACAGCTAGCCCGTTCCATATGCTCACCACTCTATGTGAAGAAGTGGCTCCTTCCATCTTATTTGCAGATTGTGAGAAAAATGATTGCTCAGTTTTGGAGCAAGTAAGGGACATGTCAGAAAAGCTATTAAAATGACACCTGAAGCTACTTACTTAAAATAGGACTCTGTGGGCTGTTTACAATAACATGAAAACTGGCCAATATTTAATGAGTCTGCTCTAACAGCTGTCACACCGTAAGAATTGCGATTTCAGTCTTTTTTTGTTTTCTTCTTCTCTTCCAGACGTTGTCGCCGCTGGTCAGCAGGATCCCATCATGACGGACGCGGTGTTTGGGAACAGTTCGGACCGCTGGGTCTGTCCCAACGACAGGCAGCTCACCCTCCGAGCCAAGTAAGAGCTGCAGATTATCACAACTGTCACCACAGGGACTGAACGAGACTGGCTTGAGCAGCGCACAGGCCTGATTAATCATTATGATACTGTCTGGGAGGGAGACCCCAATATTGATCCTACTGTAATCTGTAACCTTACATTTGATATACCTAAAAGTATACAGGTATAAGAAAGTGGTTATCTTAACTAATGTATTCTTGTTTTTTAGATACACTTTGTATGATTTTCTCTTTCGGTCCATCATATCCTACTACCAACCTACAAGTACATCTGGTGCACCTGAGTTCAACCATTAACCTGTCCCCTTTCAGCATTCAGCCTCAAGTGGATGCAAGAAATACATCAGTGGGGAATTCCACATAAAACAATGTATATTTCTTACTTCCACTAGGGGCAGAGTGTTGCAGGGGGAGCAGGTTAATGGTGATAGTGTACCATGTGAGTTAGATTGGATTCTTAGAACCATGCTGAGACCTTGGGGGTACATCAAACTCCTGAGATTTAAAAAGTCACCAGGAGGACTGAAAAAGACACAAAGTATATCTAAACATCAGTTAAGATAACTCTTCCATACCCATACCCAGTTGCCTCTCAGTGGGAGTGCTCACTACCACCTAGAGGTAGCTAATAACACAAGACAGGGTAGTCATTACGATCACTATCTCCCTCCAGTTAATGACCGCTGCATTCAGTGTGCCACCCTGTCTATCTATTTAAAATCTGCCCCTTCTCCATTCATTCTTTCTGACACACTCAGTCTTTTGTCATTCATTCATGAAGAACATGTCCCACCAATAATGAACACTTGCACCTGTTAATGGATTCTAGCATGGCCAATCCCAGATGCAATTCTTCTAGTGCAAATGAGTGACACCAAAGTCACTGTCAGCTGTTCTTTATGTATAACGTGCAGTCCACATATAACTGCTGCTGAATCTCTGAATGTGGCTTTGCGTGCATGTTCTGGGTATGTGCATGTTCTGGGTATGTGCATGTTCTGGGTATGTGCATGTTCTTCTGGCATGTGTCATGTGTCCTGTTTCTACTATAAGCTCTTTGTCAGACTTATTAGGGCATGCAATGCAGTCATTAAACTGGCTGTTCGATAGAAACTTTCCAACAGGAGCACAGCTATAGACATATTTTTGTCAACATGCTGAATGTTGAAGATGTATCTGTACTCTGTGCATCTGTTGTGTGCTCTTTGGAAGCGCTGCGCATTTCTGGCAACTTGGTTTGTGTTCGTGGTGGTGTAAGTCCCTCTGGGAAATATACTGCCTGACCACTTTATTACAACCTGCACCTAATATCAGGTTGGACTGCCCTTATCACAGCATTGACATGATGTGGCTTAGAGTCCACAAGGTGTTGGAAGGTGACACAAGGGTTGTTAATCCATTTGAATAATTCAGACTCAAAGCCTCTAACCCTCTCTTCCCCCTGCCCTTCATTTTGCCATTGCTGATTCACTCTGATGACTGCCCTTCGTCCTGTGGCACCTGTTTGATGTGGACCTACCGTGCCTCTTTCGAATGCTGTTAGATCTTTGCCTTTTTGCTATTGTGCTGCTCCCATAGCTTTATAGTGCTAATAGGATCCCTCATCACATCGAGCGGTCAACCTAATTTGCACCTCAGTCAACCGTTGCATTTAACCCGTGAAGTTTCCATTACACTGAAAATATGAAGTCAGCATCTCAAAAGGTTTACTGAACAAATGGTAGATTTACAAAGCTCACTTTACAGGACACTTAACAACTAGAATTACAAATATTATCTAAAATAGGCCCTTACTTATAAGCATGCAACTAAATACTTTCATGAGTGAAATAACACTATATACCAATAAAGCACACGTCTCGTGTATAATGGATAGCAAGCCAGTATTGAAGTGTGCTGCAGGTTCCGAAAGCGACCTTAAGCAATTAATATGACAAAATCTTAAAAGTGAGAAGGCATTAACAGCCTTCCTGTAATGCAGAGTGCTGCACAAGCCATGCTGAGAGGGAGGCTACAAATTCACCAAGCGCCGTATTGCAAACCCATTCATCACAGGGCAACATTTATTACAGCGCCATAAAAAAATTAGCCCAACCCTCCACCCCCAAATACATGAATTACCTTTACTGTCACCTCTGTTGTGCGCTTTTAATAAAAACCACCAGGTTTAGTTTCTTTAGTTTCTCAGGACGTTTTATAAAAGCTGTGCAATGATGCACTCTCCAGCATAGGAAGCGATGTCATTTAAGAAAATGACAAACCTGTTTTTGTTTGTGAAAGTATAAATCATAGGATCTATTACCCATTTTTGACTGTGACATTAGTAGGTTTGTGAACACAATATAACTGAAACACGAAAGCAATTTGAAATCTCATGTATCTGGTCCCCCTAGACTATCTGCCATTATTATGCCTTTTTATGCTCAATACATTTTTTCTGATGGCTTTGTTTTGTTTGATAAGTCCTGCCTGATCATGCTTTTTAGAATCGGCTACCTTATCAAAATATCTTTGATGGCATTGCAGACAATAGCTCCCTGATGGCAATGCATTTGCATCGTATTACAGTGAAATGGGTAGAGTAGCTGTAATGGTTGAGATTGAACACACAATATCTAGAGGGTATTCCATAAACTATCATGGTGTACTCTAGTTTGTCCATACGTGAAATTAACAAATATACGTGTGTTCAATGTCTCATGTCATTGTAGCTGGTAACAAAACAAGTGGTGTTCCTGGAGTATTATTTATGCAACAAGTACAATGTATAAAAAAAACTGAAAAAAACTATGTTTAAATTAGTGTAGACCCAAATTCAGAGAACCACGTTCTACAATTCTAAGATTCCAAAATGAGAACTGCTAAATAATTATGCTAATTTACTCAACCACGTTAAATTAAAAAAAAAAAAAAAAGAAAGAGTCAATGTTAGCTCTCTTAATGATGGTAGTCCATTACAGTAACTAATAGACCCACCTCTGAAGCTAAGCAAGATTAGGCCTGGTCAGGATTTGGAAGGGGGCCCTCTATGGAATTTACTGGTCCAGTGTGGTGTTAATTGGGCAGTAGGGGGTGCTGTTCTGTCTGACCTGGAGGAGTTAACTTGGGTTCACAGATTCCAAAGGAAAAAATGGCTTAATCACAAAATAACAAGGCTTCAGTTCCCCAATCCCTCTAAATATTGCATCTCAGTGGCTTCTATGTCATTTAAATAAAGGTAATAACCACCAGCACCAGCCTCCTGGTTGACTTTGCAACCTGCAGGTTGATTCCAGCCTTGCAATAAACCCTCTCCACAAGACCATGTGAGTCTAGCATGCATCTCCAGGCTCCACCAGGAAGTTATTAATGCTACTAAAAACCCACATTCACTCAATTGTGGTGGGGGGGGGGGCGACAGTGCAGGCAGCCTTGATTTAATGCGATAGTCAGGACAGGATAGAGGAGGGGAACATCTAACGATGGAGGACATTGCGTCTGTCTTAAAATAAACTTGTTACAGCTCTTACTCAAGCTTCCCACTACCATCTATTTGATCTGTGTTGATATTAATGCGTTACAGGATTGGATTTACTGAGTATTTCTCCTGACTGCTGGCAGACTATGGAGCATGGCTTTTAAAGGAGCGCTCCCCAAGTTTAAGAGTTGAAAGTAGAGCTGCACAAAGTGATAATTCGGATTGAGCTCCCCACAGTCAAAGGTCACTGGTGTTGATTGGGCTAATTTACCATTGTTTCACTTTGAATGGTAAATTAGCCTGATCAACAGCAGTGACCCTCACCTGATTTCTGTGGTGAGCTCAGTCCAAATAATCGAATAATCAGTTCTTACAGCACTAGTTGAGAGATTGAGCAACTGCATGATATTTCATATTTATACCTAATATTTTCACTTGGGTATCTGTCTTGCATTAATTCAAATCCAATTACAGAATGACCAGGTAAATTGCACGGTTCCAGATTACGCTGCGTTGCTAAGATGATGTGGAGCTTTATCTAGGAGAAGTAATCCTCTGAATTCAGATGTTAAATAGAAGTAGCTTTCTTTTCCATACGTAATACTTTATTATATCAACAATACTCCAAGATCGTTCATGAGGATAGTTGTAAACAACCTACTTGATATTTTTCTATGTGAAACACACACACATTACGGTAAAGGTGAATTTGATTTTTTTAAAGTGTATATTATTTGAACAGGGATGAAAATAAGATGCCTATTGCATCCAATTACCTTGGTTAGCCACAGGTAGGGAACAAAAACAGGTGTTTCTTATTAAACTCCTAGTGAAACCAGAAATGGATCAAACTGCTATGTAATGGGAGTCTTATTTCCATCCCTGTTGAAGCTATTAGTGAAGAAACTGTATTGATCGCTCCTTGCAGATACTTCAGTGCTTCTGGATCACCACAAATTACACTTGTGGTTCACCATGACATGAAGATATCACATGCAGTCTGAAGACATGAAAGAAAGGAGCCAAGGCAAGGCGTTCTTGTAAAGGAAATACATGTCAAATGTTTTAGATTTCTGTAGCAATGCAAAAAAAAATAAGCAGAACCATAGTCTAAAAAACAAAAACTGACTTGTTTTTCCATTTACAACAACTCCCAGAAGCCACTCCCATGTGTTAACGGTGTTTATGACAGGAAGTGCAGTATTGAATAGATTCCAAAAGGCGTTCATCAAATTCTTTCTTCACTTCCTCAAAAATGCCATTAAAAATCAATTGGTAATCCATACTAGGCAAGATTTACTGGAGTGGTATTGTTGGCTCAATGCACATTAAATGAAACTGCAGTGAAGTGGTTGGATGCGGCTTGCAGTGGAATTCCACTCTGCAGTTGTGTGTTGCCATAGGTTCACTCCCGGGCAGGACGGACGGGTTTTGCCCGAAGGAGCAAAAAAGTTGCAGCTGAGCTTTCTGCATGGTTACGCTTTGAAAAGCTCAGCTCATCAGGACTGTATTTTAACGAGGCTGTGCTTACAAGGGAGGTCCTGCATCAGGCTGCAGCTAATAGGAGACACGTCCCAGCATGATTTACATGCTGCAATAACTTGAGGCTTTTGAATGCCAGCATCAAGCAGACCACAAAGAGGTCAACAATCTGTGCATGCAAAAATCTGAATGTTGTTGTAACACATTTTATTAAAAAAAATATTAGAATAACCGTATTGTCCACCCTTTGAATGTTTTTTTTTTTTTTGTAGTTTTATTCTAAAAGCATTTTATCTTAGCCCAGAGCGCCACGCAGTGGCTAAATGTTGTAACTGCAGTTTCATTGAGTGGGCTTTGTTTTTTATTACAACTCCTGTGACGGAAGAGGAATTTAGTTGATCCTTGATTAACATGGGACCACCATTAGCAGCTGTGATACTACACACTTCCAAATGGCAAACTGTAATTCAAAGGACAACAATGTTGAATACGCCTACGGAATTTGAAAGACTATTAGAGCTTGAAGGAACGTCCCAGGACTCGGTTTAAAAGCTGTTCCTGTGTGCTGCCACTGTTTAAACTGCTATGAAGCTGACCTTGCTTGCTGTGCTGTTAATCCTCTTTCTGTCTCCTTCCTTTATTTTGCCTCAATCCTCTCTCTGCAGTGAAAAGGAACAGTAAGTACTCTCACATTCTCTGTTCTAACAGTCTCTGTCTGTATTGCTTTTCCTTTGCAAGAAACTATGAGTATGTCTTTAGGGGTTTATTGCTGTCAATGTAAAGTCAGTGTTTTTAACTAATGAATGTAGTGTAGGATGTGTCAATGTGTACATTGATAAATTGAACAACACTGATTTAATACTTGTGTGTACAGTGTCTCTTATTGTATATGATGTCATCTCGTGCTGTTCTGAATGCTCAAATGGTGTGAAATGATGCCTCTTGGAATAAGAGACACTTTACAGGCAAGTTGTTAAGAAAGCAAGAAAACACGATGTCTTATACATGATTTCTGATGTAAATATAAGTGTATTAAACTGGAGCTGTTTTGGACCATCAACCAATAGAGGAAACATTATACAATGCATTACACATCAGGCCCTATCTGCCCAGGGCTGTGAAACCCAGTGATGAAAAAAAAAAAAAAAAAAAAAAAAAAAAAAAAAAAAAAAAAAAAAAACTTTATAGGATCATACTGGGTTTCTTTTAAAAAAAAAAAAACACGAAAAAAACACAAAAGCAAAGTATAATTACAGGTCAAAAACTTGAAGGGTTCAAACAGCTTTAATTAATTTAAGGAAAAAAAACAAACAAGTAATTTAGTCAATCATATCTTCCATGTATTATGTTTGTTTCTTATTCTTGGTTATGATAAACAACCTTCATGGAATAAAAGTGTACTTCATTATTTATTTATTTAAATAAATATTTCCTGGTGTTCTGAGATTGGCTCATGATTTCCTGATTGAAGGACTCATGGGAGTAGTAATGATGTCACTCATAAGAGACACAGCGATTGGAAGGCTGGGGATTTTGTGACTTCAATAATTCCTACAATCAAGAAATCAGAGGAGATGTATAGAAAAGCTGAAAACATCACTTGCAGGTTTGAATGAAAGTATGCTTTTGTTCTGTCATGATGGCGTACTTCTCCTGGTACAGGCACCTTTAAGCTGTTCTGCTCAGCAGGGAGGTGTACAACTACAGTCATGCTTTGTTTCAAGTTTGTGAAGTTGATCTGGTATAAAACTGTAGTATTTTGTTTTGGGTCCCAGAAGTACACTCTTAAAATAGCCCAGGAAATTGAGCTTGTCTTTCGGTTTGCTTTTATGTGGGTGGGTGGGTGTGTGTGATGTGAGCCTGTCTCTAATGGAAGGCGCTTGTGTTTTCTGAGTGTGCTTCACAGAATCCCAGCAAGCTTAGCAAACAGCTTTCTCATTATTGTTTAGTGTAGGGTTTCTGCAGATTGCTGGCATTGGTTCTCTCTTGAGACTTCAAAAATGTTTTGTGCGTTTAATCACCGGGCCTGTTTCATTGATAGAGCAATGCAGTGCAGTGGGCCACAGCTTGCTTGCACTTATCTCCCATCATGGGCTCTGTTCTCGTCTTGAGCCTTTCTCTTACTATTTTATGATGTTTGCAATCATTCTAAGTGATGTTGTGTTGCTCCCATATTGAGTCTTTTTTTCTCAAAATCTGCTCTATTGGCTTTGAGCTTGTCTGGAGGGTCGTAAGTGCTGGGCAAACAGTTTTCCTCTTTCCGTTCAAATGATGTCACGGTGTGATCTTTCAACTCTGCCAGCCTCACCCACTCTCTGTCTATGTAAACGTAGAGTCCAGTAGGTGGGGCTGCCACATGATTTGAATGAAAAAAATATCCTGGAATTTAGGATTCTCCAGACAAGGCCAAAACCAGTTAAAAGAAGATTTAGAGGTAAATGTCACCAGGGCTTGTGGATTGAGATGGTGCATACAGTAGCTGTGACCAGGGCTCATGGATTGAGATGGTGCATACAGTAGCTGTGACCAGGGCTCGTGGATTGAGATGGTGCATACAGTAGCTGTGACCAGGGCTCGTGGATTGAGATGGTGCATACAGTAGCTGTGACCAGGGTTTGTGGATTGAGATGGTGCATACAATAGCTGTGACCAGGGCTCATGGATTGAGATGGTGCATACAGTAGCTGTGACCAGGGCCGTGGATTGAGATGGTGCATACAGTAGCTGTGACCAGGGCCGTGGATTGAGATGGTGCATACAGTAGCTGTGACCAGGGTTTGTGGATTGAGATGGTGCATACAGTAGCTGTGACCAGGGTTTGTGGATTGAGATGGTGCATACAGTAGCTGTGACCAGGGTTTGTGGATTGAGATGGTGCATACGGTAGCTGTGACCAGGGTTTGTGGATTGAGATCGTGCATACGGTAGCTGTGACCAGGGTTTGTGGATTGAGATCGTGCACATGGTAGCTGTGACCAGGGTTTGTGGATTGAGATGGTGCATACAGTAGCTGTGACCAGGGTTTGTGGATTGAGATGGTGCATACAGTAGCTGTGACCAGGGTTTGTGGATTGAGATGGTGCATACAGTAGCTGTGACCAGGGTTTGTGGATTGAGATGGTGCATACAGTAGCTCTGTTGCAGTTTTCAGTAAAAGGTGATAGGGATCCCTATGCTGACAAGCATATACTGTATCTACATCTCCGAAAAGAAATGGTCCAGTTTGAGTAAATGTGGCTTGATAAACAACATTATTAATATAACATGTATACAATAAGACATAGCAGCAGTAAGTAATGGGTTTATTAGTATAGAACCAACAGGAGAAAGTAGATTTGTGTAACCTGTGCTTCAGCACTTTATCTAACAGCCTGTCAGCTCTTCATATCAATAGCTAGAACCAATATGCACAGCCTTTCCTACATACTTCAAGAATATTTAATGTTATTCTTGTGTGCAGATCTGTTATGAATGCTAAGCTAAATAAAAATATGATATATGTATTTTTTAATTTAAAGTTGAATTCCCTTGTAAATTCTACTATGTAAGTACTAAAGCACCTGTCTTACTGACAAAATGGCTGCAAACAAGAACTGTAATTCATGGTCTATTAAGCACTCAAGTTGTGTTTTTCTTACCTGTTTTAATATCCTGTTATGTGTGCTCTGAATTCTTATTTGCTCTGCTTACTAACTAGCCCACACACATGCTTCTGAAAAGACTCCCTAAGTCTTGTGTTGCACAGAGGACAATGCTTTACCTGAGGGCGCACAGTACACAGTGCAACGCTAATATGCTTACATCATTTCACCACAATTAACCTTATGGAGTCTTTTCAGAAGCAACACATGGCTAATAAAGATCCATGTAATGTAAATCATAATCTAATCAGGTTCTCGCAGATCTGGAGCAGTTGCAATGTGTTGTTCCTGTGTCTGTGACAGGATCGGAACGGGGTGGTCAGTCCACTCCAGCCAGACCGAGAGGCAGAGGAAGAATGAGGAGCTGACTGATGAAGAGAAGGCGATCATCAACAGCGTGATCGCCAGGGCTGAGAAGATGGAAGCCATGGAGCAAGAGCGCATTGGGTGAGCTGGACTGCCAGTGAGCGTGGGGCCATCTGCTCTTCATCAGAGCCCCTACTCCAAAGACGCTGTCTGTCATCAGCTAGAGCAGCTGCCCAAACCTTGACGGGGGCCATCCTGGTGTTCAGGCTTGGAATAACTTCTCGTTGTGCTTTGCTCGTGCTGTACCATGTAGAGTTCTCTATGATTTTTTATAACTTTTATAAGGGAAAGCTTAAAGCAGTTCTTGGTTCCCTCTGAATTTGCATAATATTTCCTGTCTGTTTATTGTCCCATGACATGTGTCCTTAGTCACCCATGAATGTCCGTTTCTTCACATATTTGGCATGTTTCATGAAGTCACCTTTGGGGCAGTCTTTGAGCAAGCCTGAACAAGGTGAGATTTCTATAATTAGGCCAGTATAGAAATGACCAAAGCACACCCCTATTGGTCTTTTATATACTAGCCTTATTAAACTTTGCTCAGTCTTGCTCAGAGACTGTGACCAAAAAGTCAAATGTGCCAATTGCTTTATCAAACTTGACAAATACTCATGAATGTAGTAACAGTAATGAAGGAAGACTGAGAGCGGGCATAAAATATTTTGATAGAAGCACATAGCAACTTTTGCTTCTGAAATAGGTTTGCGAAATGAATCAATATTTCATCCATCAAGAAAACAGTCTTTTGGAACCATTAGTGCAATCAAATGGTGAGATGCAGAAATACAGTTGTTGTTATGTTTTATTGGAGGTTCTCAGTGGTGGGTTTTGGAATAATGAAAGCATTAAATCACAGTAAAATGTAATAAGAGGCTTGCTCGCCAAAATGCTTGTCTAATTTTCTTGTGTTGAGTCCTGCTATATATTTTCCGAGTATGTGTTTACTGTTGCCTATGATTTTTCAGGTTACTTGAAGGATGTGCTCTTGTGTTATTTGTAAGTCATGCACTGTCATACTCTATGTGCGCCATCAGCAACCGTGGGTCTCAAAGCATCTTTCAAAAGAGGAATGAACTTTGAAATGAAGCCTCGACCCTCAGCTAATCTTTCCTGAACTTAGAATTGACATGCCTTGACGTTTTTTAAATGGGAAGTTCAATATCTTGATTTTTATTTCATGTTTGCTGTGGTGTTGTGAGCCTCTTGCCAGGTCATCAAATTCTCAATTAACTCCTCTGGATCAATAAAGGTGTTGATTGATTGATTGAAGTAAAACTGATGGCCAGTGTTGCCGTCTTTGTGTCCTTTATGCTGATGTTGTGTCCTAAAGACTAATGTGATCAGCAGTAGGTGAGTGACATCTATGCTGGGAGCTCCTTGTATTGTTATCAGTGGGCTGAACAGAACTCTCAAATTCCAGTGAACATGGAGTCAGCAGAGGTTTATATGAGGAGATCATTCATTTCTATTGGATTAGGGGCTAAGGTGAATGCAAGGTTTCTGTGAGAGTGCCGTGTGCGTGTCTGCGCCCAGTGTAATCGTGGCTTGCTTGCTTCCAGGCGGCTGGTGGATCGTTTGGATGACATGAAGAAGAACGCATTGGGGGACGGGGTCTCGCGCTGCGTTCTGTGCGGGGAGCAGCTCGGCATGCTGGGGGCCGCCGCTGTCGTCTGCGAGGACTGTAAGAAGGTACCGAGAGCCCTTAGACAGTCGTGGCACTAAACACTTTATTCAATGGAAGTATAACTCCTACAGTGTTACAGAACACCCTGCAGTGTTTACAGTTACCTTTGCTGTGTTGTCTGTATCCCAACAATAATATACAGCCACCTCTCAATAATACAAATTTCAAAAAAATTCTATTATCAATAGTTCCGCTTTTGTCTGCTTAGGATAGTGCATGTTTTTGAAATGGCATTGATGCATGAGCATTGTGGCATTGTAGGACCAGCAGCCTCAAAACAGCACTAAAATAATTCCCACACACAGGACATTTGTGCTAAGTCAATGTGTACAATAAGCCGGACCATGTAGAAACTTTGTGATATCAGGAAATTTGTCTAATCTGCTGGAAATACATTTTTCAGCTTGTACTCGTTCACCAGGAGAAATAATTTCTCTTATTTTGGTCATTAACACACAGCAATGATATGCAAATCCTACAGTGTGGTTGTCTGTCCGCAGCATGCCTGTACAAAGTGTGGAATTCAGTGCAGCAGTCGACCTGGCTCCATATGGTTGTGCAAGATCTGCAGTGAGCAAAGGGAGGTGAGTGCAATCTAGCAAGGGTCATACATAGCACACAGTACAGCCTAATAGGGCAGGGGTCATACATAGCAGACACTACCGTCTAACAGGGGTCATATCACACAGTACAATCTAACAGGGGTCATAGCAGACAGTGGTGCAAATGGAATACATTTTACAACAACTTTTCCAGAGCTGCGACCCTAAAAACGGCCCTATGAAATGCGTGCAGTAGTATCGTCACTAGTGGATTGTATCCCATCTGTGGGTCTGTGAATACCTGACGGACTGACTGACTGTTTGCTCAGGTGTGGAAGCGCTCTGGGGCCTGGTTCTTCAAGGGCTTGCCCAAACAGGTCCTGCCCTCCCCGATGCCAATCGGTGAGGCGAAAGAGCCGAGGGAAGTCGGCACCGCTGAGCTCCCTGTTCAGGAGCAGAGACCCAGCAGCTATCCGCGGGCACAGGGCCAAGGTGAGAACCTGCTGAACAGGTGTTTGGAGAATACCTCAAATGTTCACTGGTGTAGTCCTTGAGTTAATACTTTCCTGTTGCATATCTGAGTTCAAGACCTTTTCCGTATTCAGTGCTGCTGAGAGAATATATGTGTTTTTACTGGAGATCAGTTTGAATTCTACCATATCTTGCATTTATTCTAATCCAACGGCAGGCTGACCAGTCACTGTTCCAGATTTTGATGCAGGTGCAGAGCTTGATTTAAGGAATGTAATTCCCTTAATCCAGCTGTTTTAATTTAGTGTTAAGCATGCATACAGTTTAAACAGAATATTCTATGAATGTTCTTATTTGAGGAGGGCTTGTGGGTTATGTGTAACTCATTCATGGTCCTCTCTCTCTATATTTTGTACGTAATTATTATCTTTGTTGTTGTCTCTCATTCCTCAGGACCAGCAGAGGCTCCCCCTCAGCTCACAGAGCAGCAGCCCCAAGGTAAGCTTGATAACACACCCATACACTCGGACACTGCAGCAATACAACCAGGCATTGGAAAACGATTCACTACCATCAGCCAATCAGCTTCGAACTCTAGTGGGTTTCTGTCAGACAGTAGATGCCTGCTGGAATTATGAGTCAAGCACGCAAGTGCCAGCTTTTTCATTTTGACTTGCTCTATTGAAAGCTCAGCTCTCTATTGGGCATGCAAGTACTAAACAAGGACACAGTTGGTCCGAATGTATTTTATTATCCATCAAAACCAGCCAAACGATACTTTGCACAGACGAAAGCAACCAATCCGGTACTGCTGAATTGGCCAATCAAAAAAAATTGAGAAAGAATTTGTATAAATATCAGACAGGATTTAATGAACTAAAAGCTGTAGCACATTGTTTTGGAAATAGTCCCCACTGCTTCTGCATGGGAGAGGCCTGGCGTGTTTTTGGAGGCCAGTGAAGTGTTTGGTTTCTGTACAGGTGAGCCAGAGGAGAGGAGAGCTGGGGGCAGGAGATCAGGTCTGTGGAAGTCCATTCATAAACCTCTACATTTCAGCTGGCTGTCCATACAGTAGCTAACAAATATTCATCCCCAACTCATGCGCATACATATATTTCTATTTTCCGTTGTGTGTTTGTCTTTCCTTTGCCATTCCTGTATCTGACTGCCTTTCTGTGTATCCGTTTGTATCTACTGATCAATCAACATCTATTTTTCACATCTTTATTAGGTCTCTGTATTTATCAGAACCTTTTACTCCAGTGTGCCATGCTTCGGTTTACAGTGGTAAAAACATGACATGGTGAAATATACAGCGGCCAAGCAAAGTACACAGGAGTATGGTAAAACATTATCGTAAAAAAGCATGCTCAAATGTTACTGGAATAAAACGTTTTGATAAAATGGAGCCATAGTGATGTGTGTGTTTGCTTCTAAGCCCATGAACTACTGACATATTATATTGAATCGCCATGCTGTAAATTGTGGTTGAAATTACAAAGATAACTACTGTATGCCTGTATGCTGCAGACAGACAGTTGAATAGTGGCTTTCAAGTTTTAAGATGGGAGCTACGTTTGTGGAATGTATACAGCTGTACTGCCACAATGATGCCTTTTACTCTAAAGTGTGCTGCACAGAAGGTATGGGAGAATGTAGCAAATAAACACCAATGGTGATATTGAAGTGTAAAACTGAACCTGCATGTCGGGCAGCTTAAAGCCAAAGTCCAAACCTGAAGCAATCATTTGCAAAGCAAAGAATGCAAATAAGGTGGTGCTTTCTGACAGTGGCCTCTGGTGGAGGAGTGAATACCCCCCTTGTTCCCTGGTTGTAGTGAAATCTCGCGATGCCAGCCACCACGAGACTGATCGAGGGGGATACAGCTCAGAGGAGGACGGGGCTGTCGGTGCCTATCGAGGTGCCAGGAAAGGAATGAGACCACAGAGGTCCGAGGCGGGTAAGGGGCTTCACTCAGCGACTGCCTCTGACCATCATGATACCGTTCACTTCTCCAGATCTCTTGCGTCTCCATTGATGACTACCGGCTCTCTTACTGTATCTCCATTGCTAACAACCAGATTTATTCTATACGCCTTTATTGCCAAGAACTAGATCTTATATGTGTCTTCATTACAAGCTATCACATATCTTATGTTTCCATTGACAATAACCTGATTTCATTTCATCATCTCTAACAACCATGTCTCTTATACTGTTAATTGCTATTCTCAACAACTAGGGCTTTTATTCTTTTATTTATTTATTTATTTATTATAAAAATGTAGTAGTCACCAATTGTTTTTATCATTTTCTTTCTCCCAATTTGGAATAGCCAATTATTTTTAAGCTCAGCTCATTGCTCCCACCCCTGCTCTAACTCGGGAGCGGTGAAGGCGAACACATGCTGTCCTCCGAAGCGTGTGCCATCAGCCGACCACTTCTTTTCACACTGCAGGCCCACCATGCAGCCACCTCAGAGCTATAGTGTCGGAGGACAACACAGATCTGGGCAGCTTACAGGCAAGCCCACAGGAGCCCGGCAGACTACAGGGGTCACTGATATGCGGTGAGCTGAGGACACCCTGACCGACCTAGGCCGTCTGCCCCCCCCCCGAACCAGGAATCGTGAATAAAACTACCAAACTTCTTGAGACTGCAACGAAACAAAAAAAAGTGGAAGATTAATTTACTGTGTGCAGGATGTCGGGTTCAGCTTATACCAGGATAGTGTATCCATTCTGAGGCTAAGAAAATACAGGATAGTGTATCTATTCTGAGGAAAATGTCTATAGTTGAGAGAAACCTACTTTTTTCTTGTGGAATCAAGGAGTCTTTTTTTAATGAAACAAAACTGAGGATTTATCTTCAGTGAAACTGAGGAAATCCTCTCTGTGTGCCGTCCTTTTCCCCTCCGCCTGTCTGTCTGCCTTTTTACTCTAAGCGTTTGTTGTGGTCTGCATTCATGGTTGATCTGTGTTTGTCTTTTTTTTTGTCCTTTTAAAAATAATAATAAAAACTACCCCAAACCAAAAAATTATTCCTTAGTTGGGTATTGGTAGATACTACTTTCACTCAAAAGTACACATGTAGTAAAGCTACATCCTGGTGACTTTTTAAAACACAGAAGTTTAAAGCACCCTCTGAAGAGCTCTCTGTAACATGTCTAATCTCTAATCTGGTACACCAGAGTGTAACCATTAATCTGTCCCCCTGCAACACTGCCCCATCGTGGATGGAATAAACAGCAATGTGTTATATGTGGGATTTCTTGCAATGTACACCCAGAGTTCTTCCTTGAAGTAAGAGCTGCCGTAGTCACGTTGTGTGCTGTCTATTTACAGGCACGGAGAACACTGGCAGAGGAGGCTACCCCCCGGTGGCCCGGAAGCCTCAGGAGCTGCGCTCCGCCCCGAGTGGGAGCGAATACGGCACGGGGGATCCCGAAGGCCGAGACGCCTACCACAACGAAGCCGAAAGTGAGGTCAACAGGAGTCCTGTAGGTTAGTAAAGCCAATCGAAACGGATGGACCAGAACGTCTTGCTGCTCTGTCTGCTCTAGGTTCTGCTTCTGGTGCTTTCTTGCTTTTGCTTTGCCTATCCGCATTGTTTTCTATGTTTGCAGTATATACAAACATGCTGTGGCTTACCTAGCTAGAATGCTACATTTTGCTGGGTATGCAAAGATGCAATAACACATGTGTGGATCATGTGTGGTTAATTAACTATGAGTAGGGACAAAGCTGTGTCTGAGCATTGAAAAGTGTACCACACTGAGATGTTAATACTGGTAGTTAATTGTTCAGTGGTGATATTGCTTTCGGTGGGATGTGGGCTTTTTTATTGTGTCATTCCCCGTGGCTTGTTCTTGTATTAATACTCTGTCCTCTGCAGTTAGATATACCACAGCATGTGTTAATATACCCCAACCCAAGCAGTCCTGTGGTGTACGTATTACACTCTCCCCTCTGTTAAAGCAAATGCACTCTTAGCAGAATGTAACATTTCTAAATTCCATCAATTACTGAAAATGATCAAAGAGCTTCCACTCCATTCCATCACAAGCCAGTCACACACAGATTCTGCAAGTATGGAAATCCATTTACAACATCCACTCACTCACAGACTGTCTCAGAGCACTTTACAGACATGTCAAACTAATCCACCAGAGACTTGCCCTGCTGTTTTAAAGTGAAACAGTGCCTTGGAAGAATGCGGCAACACAACAGTTAGATTCCAGCGTCTCCCAGGTAATTGCTATCTCTCTGTAAAAGACTTGTCTTTGGAGCATGAGGGGGCAAATTGTTCGACTGGCAAACTTTGAAATTAGGCTGAAATGGAAATAGTCTAGGATTTTGTATTAAAAAGACAACAAGATTGGAATACCTGCTTCATTAATACCAGCAACTGGCCTTCTGGAATGACTTACACTCCTGGTCCTCACCTGAGGCAGTTTCAGAGAGGAATAATCACGTTGTGTTAACAGCATCAAACTAGCATGATACCACACGTGACAGCTGAACTGGTCCTTCCTGGTACTAAGTTATTTTTCACTAGTTTACATTTACATTACAACCATTAGCTGCTATAAATGTCATCCAAAACTCATTCATTGATGTACTAAAATTCAGTGCCTTTGGGGAACCCTTTAACTTCATTAAGGATTTATTTTAAAGGTGACAGCGTCAGTGTCATATTAAGAGGAAAGACTGACCAGGCAAGAAAGTGAGGAAGGAGTGGTGTTTGTTTTCATGTTTCACATTACTTGGGTGATTTATATACAGATATTAGTATAAAGTTTTAAATAGGTTCACTCTAACAGCTGGTTTCACAGATCCAGATTAGCACCTAAAGTGTAACATGGGATAGTCCAAGATTAGTGCTAATCAGGGTCTGTGAAAGCAGCTGTAAAAGTTTAAACGTTCTGGAAATAAAATGGAATCAGTTTGAACGTGTTTTGCTTTAGTATTGACTGAGTTCCTAGCTATTCCCTTACCAAGCGTCTGCTCTGCTTGCTTGCTTTTCCTCACCTCTATTTCTTAAGACTCCTGCATTTCTTCTTAACGCCTTGGAATTTTTGGCCCATCCGTTTTCATTGTCTGATCCAACGGGCATGCTGTCCACCTGCTGACCCCAGCAAGCAGTGAAGGCAACACTCACTCCCCTCCACTTCCAGGCATGGCTGGGACTTGTTCATCTAACTCCAGCATGACTTGCCATTCAATGCTGTTTGAAACCTACCGAGGATTGCTGTATTTTGTCTAATAAAAAGCAGGTTGGATAATTCACTTGGCGTTCATGCTTTTGGAAGCTTGGGTTGAGTAAAAACCAGTCAGCCTGCTGAAAACAAAGGCAATATTCAAATAAATGTAACTTTAAGAAAAATGGAAATGTGAACTTGCAGAAAGTAGAATCATTGACTTTGCTAAATTAGTCACGCTGTCATTACAGCTTAATGTTAATAGGGTTGAATAATGTCTGTATACCAGCACTGTGTCATTACAACCTGTCCATTGTCTAAAGATAAATACAGAAATAAATAACCAACAAATGATCATTTCTGGCATGCCGTTGTGCATAGCCTGCTATATTCAGAAACTACAGCTGCTGTAGTTGGCTTTACAGGACATATTAATAGCATATTGTGGTTCTGATTTGGTACCATGGTGCAGCAATGGATTACACCACAGTGTCTTGGTTCATAAGTGTTTCCTCTGGGTCAATACAGCTCAAATGGACTAATGTTGGGTTCCTCAACTATTTACATTGATGACTTTCATCAATTATTGCGATTATTAATTATTCAATTTTGTTGGAAAGTCCTTGAAACATGATTTAAAATGGTACTAAGCCTTTTTCTTCTAGGTCTACCCTCACAATGAGAATAATTGTGCCAAAGTTAACTAAAATGGTAAATTTTATTACCTGCTGACACCATATAGGGCATAACTTATGCAGCTCTTTTTTCTGCAAGCATACAACCCCTTTTCTGCAGCACATAATGGACAACAACCACTAACAGGGAGCCCCCAGGATTTCATCCACTTGAGCTGGAATGCCCCCACTATGGGACCATTGGTAGCCTCATCCCATTGCAGAGGCTCTTATTTTAATACAGAGCTATTGAACTGCCACTGGAACACCATTGCATGGAATTGCCCTTGTGAATCACTGAGAGCAGCACAGTCAGTGCAGACAAGAGAGTCAGATCTGAGACAAGCCCAGTCAATGCTGACACCAGTCATCTACAGTGTTTGAGCTCTGTCAGGCCCAATGAATGATGGCTACTTCTCGTCAATCTCCTCCCCACTAGACCTGTTCTAAATCAGCTCAGTGTGATTTTAAACACCTTATTACAGGCAACACTGCCTGCCTGGGCAGAACATCTGATGAGCACTAGATTCCCCCTGTCTGTATAAGCTATTGTTTTTTTTTTTATCAGTGTAGAGTTTAGGAGATGCTAGAGTTATGGTGTTTGGGATGCTGACACAGTGAAACTATCTTACAAAATGGTACTTGGATATGTCAAGCAACAGCCCCAATACTGTACTATTACAGTAAATACTGTGGAGCTACCAAAACAATGTCACTAAGTCTTGCATAATATGTGTTCCTATCACTTTCCTCTGTGAAGATTCTTACGTTATAGTAAGCGTGTGTTTGGTTTTTTAATGGTATTCTTTTCAAATCGCGAACAACGTCTTTTATAATTCAAAGCTCCACTTTCGATCATGATGGATCCGTATTCAACACTGAAAACAGTGCAGGTCACAGGGGAAGCAGCGGTTTGGTTACTGACTGACAGAGTTTGGAGGGAATGCTTCTGGGAGTCTGGGTTTTGGTAGAGAGTAAAACAATTAGCAAAGTCTGTTATCCAGTAGACTACTTAAGGCTTTTTCCCAAGTAGTCCATCAGGTGCTTTTAGTGAAAATCAAGCTGTTTGGCTTCATTGTGACTTCGAATGCCAAGAACATTTTTCGATTAAAAACCTTGTAATTGTACAAAATACAATAATCTAGTGTCTCCTCCTAGCATTAAAATAAAATGTATATAGCTATTTATTATTATTATTATTATTATTATTATTATTATTATTATTATTATTATTATTATGTGTTTAAGCCCTAGGTTAATTCAGATATGTTTTTGTGTCTATTGGAATTTGAGGATTTCTGTTAATGTGCACTACAAGGCACTTTTATAAATGTTTTATTGTTTAATTAATTTCATATACTTTTGTAAATGATATATCATCAAAATCTTCTATATAATAAAGTTACATTTAATCATGTTGATTTCAGCTCCATTGTTTTTATTTATTTATTAATTTCTTTAGATTTTTTTTTTTACTTTTTCCATTGAAATACATATTTTTTTTAATTTTGTGCAAGATCCAAGATTAGAATAACTACTGTTACAACCTGTGAAATTATGTAACTCTGTGTAACTATCAAACTAAAGCAAAACCAAATAACCTGAAGGAGAGGAGGAAAAAACTGCATCTCTGTGGATCACCTCATTAGCATCCCTACCAGATTGTAAAAGATTTTGATGCACAATGTCAAAGGCTGAACAATTACCTTTAACAGAAGTCGCTGTAATATGCAAATATTTTTTGCACCATTTTTGTTTTGTAATTTAAATTTTCTGCTTATTTTTCTATTTCTTACCAACGGTTATCTCATCATGTTTGATGTATTTTACAAAATTGACATCTTATTATGAATGTGAATGGACACGGTGAGCCCTTTTCGTGTGGATGTATGCTGCTACCCATTGGTTATAAAGGATTTGCACATCATTTTCTAATGGTACTTTCCCAGACAACAACGCCCTATTGCAGGGGAAGTATCCCAGACAGATAGCATGCAGTAAATGGGAAATCCCGAATGAGCCCCCGCTTTTATTTAAAGCAGTGAATGACACTGTATTACAGTGTCTCAGAATCCCTGTACTTTGTGGTGGCTATTCCTGACCAGTTGATATTTTAAACTAGGGTTCAAGTAGGCAGCTGTTTTGACTGCTCATTCGTTGGTCACCAACATTGTTGAGGTAGACCCAGCTTAAATCCCTAGAATGTAATACAATATAATATGCATTATAAAATCAATTGCTTATAGGTGATAGGAAACATGTTATTTCTTAGAGTATAGACATGCTGGTTCTGTATAATGCAACAACAAAAAAAAAAGAAAATGAAAATAAGATTGACTTTAAGTTACAATAACTTTTACATCATTGAACACAATTCAATCTCACTTCGGAAAGTTTTTAAATTCCTATGCTGTCTTGGATTCTGCTTTCTTTCCACTGCAAAAGGGCTCTCTTTGGCTAGCATACACACATTTCCCTTCAGTATGAACCAAAGGACTAAGCCAAAGAGCTTTTCTCATTTAATGGTCTGTTCTATATTTTTAAGATCCCAGAAGCTGACTTTTATAGTACAGGTAGTGATACCAAATGCAGCGGTTTACACTTTTGAAATCTATTGTAGCAAGCAAACAACTATAAGATCTTGAGCACTACCAGGGAGGCCAAACCCTTGGTTATCAGTGCTGGGTCTAATTTTCATGAACAGAAGGGAATCTCAGACAAGGCAATAATTGAGAGAGATTCATTTTAAACAGAATAAACTCCTGCGTGCAACTGGCTCAGAGTGTTGGATTAGAGAGAACGCAGTCTGTGCCTCTCTGTTATGCACGAGGATTACAGCATTAATGCCACTGACTTTGAGCCTGGACTCTGCCAATGAAACAATATGAAGGGTAACTACCACTGTATCTAATCTTTACAAAAAAAAGCAAGACTTTTAACAATTCTGTCTTTCTTACATGTATTTACCCTGTAAGAGAGCTTTACAGGCAGGTAAGACTTAAGGGTGAGGATGGAGTAGCCAAACCCCTCACAAACGATAGAAATACCGTCTGACCTCTCTCCTCTCACCCCCCTTCTGCCACCAATGCTGCCCTCTAGCTGCAAAGCGAGCCAATTCTGTCCAGGCCTCCAGACCAGCTGCAGCCCCCTCTGCAATGGCTCAGCCAGGTAAGGATCTGATAAATCTGTTTTCTATTGCCCACTGTCATACCATTATTTGGAGGTGGAGGCGTAGCTTTAGCAGTGATTGCAAAAAAAGCCAATTATTGTATTGTTTAAAACAGATATTATTGTACTTGAATAAATCTTTCAATAATGCTTGATGGTACAGTGTGTCTGTTAGAGGACTTTTTAGTGTTGTTTATTGCAATTAATATTTGCTGTGTATGTGTTATGCTGTGTTATGTAAACCATGTGCTGTACTGTACATTCCCTGTAGGATGCCAGCTTGTCATTCTGTTTGTGTGCTGCAGGTGGCAGAGCAGCTCAGAACCCAGTTTCTCGATACGCTGAACAGAAGCAAGGTATGTCTACATCCTGGGGGTAGCTGTTCCTGCCAGCATGAAACGTTTCTGAGACGTGTTACCGGAGACTGTCGTAACATTGGTATAGTGTATAGTGGTGAAACTGTGGCTGGTGGAAATGACGACCATCAGGGGGCACATATAATCCAGTGAAATACCTCACTGCAACACATGAAGTGATGCACTAGGAAGCAGAAGCAACATTTCCTCTATAGCAGTGTCTTATATCAGCATATCCCAAATGAAAGTGTAGCATACAAGCCAAAGATCTTCATAAGAAGCAGCTCCAGTGATAATATTGCTAGCTCTTGTAAGATATGAGACACTTTTCTAATCTTGGTTAGCACTCCTTTTCAGCTGAGTGTAGTGTAACCCATAGCTACTAATGTAACAAACGCAGACAGGGATTCTTAGCTGCTCCTGTCACTAACTCCAGTTCGACCTGGCTTGCCAGGAGGTCAGCCCATGGCTCCGGGACAGATGGACAGCGGCTATTCGATTGTGCCACAGCGGGACGACAGAGCTGCCGCCCCAGTCAAGGAGGAGAGGAGGCAGCCGGCCCCTTACACCCCTGTCTCGGCCCCCCCAGCACAAGCCCCGCCAGCCCGGCACCAGCCCCCTCCTCCTCCCCCTGAGGAGGACGAGGAAGAGGCCAACAGCTACGACTCGGACGAAACCAGTGAGTGACTTGGGACAGGACAGTGCAGTATTGCAATCGTGATGTTTCGCAATCATTCTGAGTGGTTTTACTGAGTTATTATCAATTTTCTCAATGTGACAATGTGACTTTTCAACTCTAATTTCACGTTCTCACTAATCATGGTCTAAATAGTGTTATTTTAGATCATGCAGTCCAAGACTAGTGCTGAACAGGGTCTGTGAAACCAGCTGATAGAGCTGAAAAATGGCATTGTCTCATGAATTCAATGGGATGAGGAGGACTGTTATTCCTAGCAATTAGGACTTCCCAGACAAGCTCAAAGCCAGACGGATTTAGAAAAAAATTCTCAACTGAACATTGGAGCAGCAGAACACTGAACTACTCAAAGTGATTACAAACACCACCAAACAGTAAAGGGAAATATATATCCAAATGAAAATTGAAACTACTTACTGTTTAATAAAATATATACCGTACTGTATATTTACTGTAGTACAATATCTCCAATCACCTGTGTGAAGAACTGTTTCTTTTGTGCAGCGGTGCACACTGCTGGCCCTTGAGGTCTGTTACTTTATTCCTACCAGATCCTAAATAACTTACTCAAACCTGCAAAGGAAGGTTCTCGCTGGTGGAAGACTATATGTGATTTGTGGCCTATGCACAAATGTCAGTGAACGCCAACTGTCGTCGCCCCTGTGATCAGTCTTCCACATTGAAAAAGGCGCTCTACACCCTGTATAATAGCAAAATATGTTTGAGAAAAAAATATACATTTCACGGCAGAATAAATAATCTGTTAACTGTTGCAGGCCAAATACAAACGATTTGGCGAGCCAGATGCAGCCCCTGGTGCCTATCCCTGCTATACGTAACCATGCGATGCCAATTAAAATTGACACAATGCACAAAAATGCAATAGCTCAACATCGAATCTACTGATACTGGTATAGCTTGCATTATAAATACAGATATTTTGTTCCGAAGCTGGAAGCGGTCTGTGGAAAATCCTTCGGAGGCTGGGAAGCACTGTTCTGGCTGATGGCATTCCCGTGTGTAACGTCTGTTTCATTTTCAATTGCAGCAACGCTGGGTGCGCTAGAATTCAGCCTGCTGTATGAACAGGAGAGCAGTTCATTGTACTGCACCATCATAAAAGCCAAGGTGAGCCAGCTGTCTGCAGTCTAGCCTCGCAGACTGCCAGTTTTCCTATATACAATATCTCCTGGCATGAACTATGGGCTTTGTTTGTTTTATTTTTTTTCTTCTGTTTCAACATTTTTCCACAATTATTTGCTGAAAGAAAACTTATAGAACTAGTAAGAAACACCCTAGATGGACTTCAGCGCTTCAGCGTCATCTTGAAGTCTAACCATCTTAATTGTTTTTCCACATATTTATTATTCTTTTAAAATATTCCTGCCTTGTCATTGAATATCATCTGGTAAGGACAAAGTTATGATCAAGATAAGAGTAATAATATGCTATAAAAAGCCAATGTCTGACTTTGTATGTGTCTGTGTTCTGTAGGGATTGAAGCCCATGGACTCCAACGGACTGGCAGACCCCTATGTCAAACTGCACCTGTTGCCTGGAGCCAGTAAGGTATACCCAGTCTAAAATCAATAACTTTGTACTGTGGACTGGGTTATGAGAAATCATAAGAAATTCCAATACGGGACAAATTCTGGCCTTGCTAAATTACTCACTGGCTACATCCTATTTTAGCTTAGACATTTCTGCTGGTTTATTCAGCTCTCTGAAACATGATTTTATTGTAAATAATGGGAGCCTTAAAATGTATATGTTTTAACGAGGATATTGGACTGTATCTACTGCAGCCTTATGGCTCATGTCTTGTGTGTTTCAGTCAAACAAGCTGCGCACCAAGACTCTGAGAAACACTCGCAATCCCACCTGGAATGAGACTCTGGTTTACCATGGGATCACAGACGAGGACATGCAGAGGAAAACGCTGCGGTAAGGAAAGCTGAACTACAGTGCCACTTATTGGGCCCAAGACTACGGCTTTGGGCAGAAAAAACAAACTTCATTTTTGTCTGGTGCGTACGCTTAGAATGCGCACACTTTTGATTGTACACATTTTTACAACAATACAAAGAACAAAGTCGCTTGAGCACGAGATTTAAAAAAAGTTCCTCATTTAAAAAAACAAAACAAAAAAAAAACCCCAAGCATTTATCTTCTTCTTTTTGTAGGGCAGCGTTGCAGTCAAGGCAAGTGGCAGGTACAGCAGAGGCAGGAGATAGGAGATTGCAGTTAAATAAACAGAACAAAAATTCCAATAAATGCACCCCAGTCTTGGTGCAGGACAGCAAGCACAGCCTGTTGCTCTCAGTCCTTTCTCTAAACTAACCACTGCCAGGAACAAAGGAGCTTGTTCCTCTTTGATATTATGTGTCTGGGCTTAATTGACCATAAGCTAATCAATTAAGACTCAGCCGCATTCTGCAAATGGATTTGGGAGGGGTGGGATTTTAACCACAGGCCTCAGCCCTGCCTCACTTCTGTAGTACAAAGATAAACCGAGTCTTTAATATTAATAAGCTAGTGGAGACCCAATTATAAGTAAAGTAGCTAAACTACTGTACAGATTTATGAGTAATGTGTTACATACAATAATGTTTTTAGAATAGTTCCTTCAGAAGTACTGTACTATACTAAGCCCAGCTCAGCTAAGCCTGTACACCTTCTGTCCTCTTCGACCTCTTCTCTGCCTTTCTGCTCCCCTCCCATTCCCCTCTATCCTATTCTTCTCCCCATCCTTCTCATTTCACACCACAAGCTGATGAAAGTGTGTTAAAAGCCTGCTTGCTTTGTGGTTTCAGAATCTCTGTGTGTGACGAGGATAAATTTGGACACAACGAGTTTATTGGAGAGACCAGGATGCCCCTGAAAAAGCTGAAGTTGAACCAGAAGAAGAACTTCAACATCTGTCTGGAGAGAGTCATCCCTGTGAGGCTGTTTTCCTTTTTAATCTATATTTTAATGGCCTGGTTTGCAATAGTAAAGTTGCTTGAAAAGGACCCACTTTTTGCCGCTTATCCGGGCCCTATTTGACCTCACACTAAGAAGACTCCCATACACTATTATGCTATGTTTCCATCCATCAACTGAACTGAGTTGAAAGAGATTTTAAATCAATCCCATTTGTTTCCATATGTAGCTTAGCAGAACAGAACTGTCTTAAATTAGAACTCTTGTCAGACCCCTTTTGAAGGATGAAGTGAAACACTGAACCATATGCAAATGAGGAGGGGTTATAGAAACGAACCCCAATATTCAAGATGTTTGAACCCAGTTTATTGGCCTGTTGTAGTTGGATTGCAGACTCTATTGAGAGAAGTGGCATTAGCCCTGCATTTGAATTTTAAACCAGGTGATATTTTCTTGTGGTGGTAACGTTGCGTTTTAAGGTTTGCACAACCTTGGATCACAAAGTACCTAAACCGTGGCAGTATATAGACTCTGTGCTGTTTAGATGATTACAGCATGGGCCCATTGAGAGCAGGTCTGATAGAGAGGGTCTCAGCAATCTTTTGCTCTGGAGAAGAACTCTCTATTCTTCTTTCCCCAGATGAAGCGTGGAGGAACAGCAGGCTCTTCACGAGGCATGGCTCTCTATGAGGAAGAGGTAAGCCCAGCCTTATAAGAAACTAAGCAGGTTCTACTATAGTTCATTGAAACTGCTAACAGGAAACTAACTCATTTAGAACCTGCTTGGAATACAAAACAGGACTGGATCTTGAGGGCCAGAATTCACCTAAGGGAAGGAATTTCATGATACCTTATTTAATTTTCCGTGATACCCAAGTGTAAACCAGATGATAAATGAATCAATGTTGTAGGGCAGATTAAACTGCCCTATCAGGCAGCCGGGCTGTCTGTCTGACTCCCCTGTTGTAAAGCATGGCCAGTGTAATTGATTCTTTGCCTGTGTGAAGACATGGTATAATGATGTCTTTTCTTGCCTCGCTTTGTTTTCTTGTGTGTGATAGTGTGCCTAGAGCTGTATTCCGGCGTGGGCACAGTGTAATGGTGTGTCTGTGTGCTCCCAGGCAGATCACAGTGGAGAGGTGGAGGAGCGGGGAAGGATCCTGGTCTCTCTCATGTACAGCACTCAGCTGGGGAGGCTGATTGTGGGCATCATCCGCTGTGTGCACCTGGCAGCCATGGACGCCAACGGCTACTCGGACCCCTTCGTCAAAATGTACGTTCACTTTTTATTCTGTCATACTAAAAGAATCAGCAGTAATTCTCATCTCTAAGTAAAGATGCTTTAGGCTGAGAACATGAAAAATGGACTGTAATGGACACTTGTATAGAGTATATGACTTTGTAGCACTATTAGGAACTGGTTGGAAATCTGCACTTTGTGCAAAGGAGCTGATCTAAGTGACTTCTCGCTTGACTGACTTTACAGTGTAAAATGCTTAGAGAGGTTAGCTATTTGTTAGTTGGTTGTAAAAAGGGTAGTAGCAAAGATTGATCTGAGTTGCATAACAGCATGATAGTTGAGTCCCATCTTTTGTATCTCCACCCGGGACATCTGGGATGGCCGTGTCACACGTCTTTAAGCACTGGCATGTCAAACACAATGACTGCACACTGCCACTGGGATTTCTGAACTTCACTCCTGTTTCTTTCAGCTGGCTAAAGCCAGACATGGGGAAGAAGGCTAAAAACAAGACCCAGATTAAGAAGAAGACTTTGAATCCTGAGTTCAATGAGGTAGTAAATTCTTTCCTTGCACAGTTGGTCAAACTTCACGTGGTAAAGTGTAGCTGCCATAGGGAACCATGTGAGGCGCTGACCTGTTAGAGCACACTGCACCCTCACATCTTCCATGAAACCTCTTTTTGTTTTGCTGCAGGAGTTTTTCTATGACATCAAACACAGTGACCTGGCTAAGAAGTCTCTCGATATCTCAGTGTGGGATTATGATATTGGCAAATCCAACGATTATATAGGTGAGTACATTCCTTTCACATCTGGGATCCTGGCTTTGAACTGCCCCTAGTTGACACGTATTGTGATTTTACATTTTAATCCGATTTGAACAGAATTACTATCACAGTCCAGGCTAAATCATGAAACAAAACTGGGCTGTTTTGCGGTCACAACAAACTGGCATTGGGTGGACTTTATCTACAACAAATTAGCTACGGCATTCCAGAGTAATCAAGGAACCCAGGTTATAGCAGGAGCATGCCCCAAACCAGGGTGATGCCAAATTCAGGTCCTAATAAAGAAGCTATGCAGGATACATTAAGTGTAATCCTCTCTCTGTGACTCCCTGTGCAGGAGGATGCCAGCTGGGCATCACAGCCAAGGGAGAGTACCTGAAGCACTGGTATGAGTGTCTGAAGAACAAGGATAAGAAGATTGAGCGCTGGCACACCCTTGTGAACGCGAACCACGTCTCTAGCGACTAGAGGCCCTGCATGAGCAACGCCGCCTCTTTCTCTCGCCGTCTCTCCCAACCCTGTGCTCCGTTTTCTACAGAGGTCTTGTCTTCCAGTGTACCTGCTCTCCCGGGAACGCTTCTGTCCGCTCAAGTCCTTCCCACCCTTGTAGGCTTCCTCTCAGCTGAACATCAACAAAGGGGTTTGCTTTCTTCTGTTTGAAGAAGGAAAAAATCGATTGGTCATTTTATTTGTGTAAACATACATGTTTATATTTAATCTCCACTACAACAGTAAGGCAGTGACTGGGCTAAAGGGTAATTGTAATGGAATAGCCAGAAAATGTAAATGGTGTTTAAACAGAGCACTGTGTTTTTAGCAAATTAGGTTTACTTTAAAACCTGTGTCTAGTATGCAGTTTCTATAATTTTGCTCTGCTGTAATTATGGATGGACTACTAGAGATCATTACTTTTCAGGGCTTTGCAACCGCGGAAATCTTTGTTTTCTTTTCTTGATACACACAGTATAAAAACAAAAGTAACTTGTTTCTTCCGACGCAATATTTATATGTTACTTATGTGCTGTATGGGTACAGTTTGCTTTCCTAGCAGCGCTCCAGAACAGATTTGAAAGATTCACTTTGACGGGAGTGACTGGTTTAGCAGGGAGATGGAGTTTCTCTCAATGTTCTGTCTCATACTGCTTTGTATTAAAAGATCTTCGTCTTCCGTTTTATGATTTTGATCGTAGTGTTTCTGCAAAAGCATTAAGCACCTCTATTACCGTTTTAGATTTCAGCCTGACCTCTAAAGGAGAGAACAGTCCTCTCTCTACGTTTACATGTACAAGGAATCAATCCTCTTTTAAATGATTGTTTTGAATCCGAAATCTATTGGGTTTGGAAACATCAGTGCAGAATATCGAGAGGATTTGGGAATGGACTCATTGCACAGGTAGTTTGAATCTGATTAGATTGTGCATATACATGAGCTACATATCTGGGTCACCCTCCCATCAGGCCCTCTTGAAATCTGTTCAGGATCTCTGTTGAAACTTAGAAACAGTGGTGCAAAACGTTGTTAGTTGCCAAATGTAAAATTTAGCTTAGAAGTGCATAAGTGTCGGTACAATCGCTGGGAGCGATATGATATTGAGAAAAAAACTAAACAAGGTCATTGTTTACATTCAGATTGCAAATGTTTTCACCTCAAGATATCTTCAAACTGCATATTTCCCCTGCTGCTATATAAGGGTACCATATTCCATGGCTTTGTTTGATTATCTCCCTGTAATCATGCCTGGCATGTGATGTCCCGTTCAGAAACACTGGCATGGATATATAGACCTACAGTCCCATGCTCTTTGGAAAGACGTAACCTATACAGAGGGAGTGTATATTCGTATTGGCACTGTCCTACATCCCACTCACAATATTTAACATTATTTACAATGCATAGATTTTTTTCATTTTTTTTCTTTTGTAAAATGTCAATTTGTAGATAATCCTTAACTCCTGTTGGTTGTGCCTGAAATTTGCAGGTGCCCTCTTGCAGGTCACCCCTGGTACCCACTCTGGCAACTCCACTAAAGAGCTACTCTTTGGATACTTTCTCCTGTTTTGACACACAGCCGTTACGGATCCAGTCCCCCCACCCTGCAGTGAGATGAGATGAGGTTAAAAGCTCTAGAACCCCAAATGCAAAAGGGCCCGTCTCGGTTGCATTGTGGTTACTGTTTGCTTGTGGTGCACACCCAGCACTCCTCCCTGTTACATTACCATGGCCATCTGTGTTACATTTAGACACAACTTTAGCTCGCCCCCCCACCCCCACTGCCACCACCCCGTGGAGACTCGGTAAGGGTATGCTACTCTAGCACCTCTGAGCCATTCCACTCCAAGAGGTCCATCCATTGCAGATCTCACACTGCGAGAACATATTCCCTGTTGGTCACTAGATGCCCGAGAGACAGTTCTAAAGTCCACAGATTACTGGGCCTTTATATACAAGGTGCTGTTGTATACTTGCCTACAAACAAGTTTATATGACTGCCTTTGCAAAGGTTAACAGCCTAAGAGAGAGCCTGCTGTAGACACAGGCTCTAAGAATGCTTTAGTGTCCTGGTGGGGCTTCGTTAGTGCTGCTGGATCTGGTTTAATAATTCATGCCGAATAGCCGACAGCTTAAACAATGACTGGGGTTGACGTGAAGCCATTGTTTGAACCTGCAGCAAGCACCAGTCTTTCGTCATGTAAAGATGTAATCCTTATGTTTTAAAAGAAAATACACTGCTCCCCCTTTAGAGGGCGGCCCTTTATACTGCAGAACAGGTCATAATGGCGGTACGGTCATGACTCCCATTTGCCTCGTAATGCCATTACATTAACACTAGTATTCTCGTTATAAGGCGGAACACAAATAGCACAGTCTCTTAATTACGGCTCCCGACTACAGTGTTATAAATGGGAGCATTGTAACTAGTTAAGCAGCTTATTGGCACATTGTTGTTAACTGTTTTGCTTTGCTTTTGGCATTCAGGATTATAAAAGTACTGCTTTCTGTTTTCACTTCAATGGAATGGGGAGAAGGGCAATGCCAACGCGCGCTCCTAATCCGCGTTCAAATGAGCCAGTCCCAGATAGGCAGTACACTCCTGATAGTGCATGAAATCTGAATGTCTGACAGTAGTATTTGTCATGCTTTGTGCACAGGGAATTCATGTCTTAAACACAGAGTTGACTGCATAGAGCTGAGCTTTTCTTAAGCTTTGGGATACAATTACCTGTGAAATCAAGGGAAGCACACATTGTACATTGGAATGACCTCAGTCCTTATATGGCAGTCTGCAAGTTTCATTAAAAAAAACCCTATGCATGAAATGCCTTGTGGACCATATGTAGGTTACTTATTTTCTCTTTTTTTTTAATCTATGTGGTCTTTCTTGACTTGTATCTATCTGCCGCTACCATGATTCCCCGTCTCCTTGGATACAGTACATGGTGGGTGAATGTTGTAAGATTGAGAGCACTACATTTTCAATGCCACTAGTCTGATATTGGTGATGACTTATCCAATGCAATGTTACAGTTTCATGAAGTGGGCCAACTGTGTGTCAATCAATCAATCAATCAATCAATATAATGACGACAACCTGGCAAGAGTTTCACACCACCACAGCAAACATTACAACAGTCTGCGGGGGAATATTTTAAAAGTCAAAGTTAAATAATTCAACAGCAGTCTAGAACAGCTTTTTCAATATCAAACTTTAGAGTACAAGAGTTTTTAATTACATTTTTTCATCAATGTATTATACTCACAAAAACAGGCCATAAAAAAGATTGTATAGTTAACGTATTGTTTTCCAAATCAGGCCATTAGTCTGCTTGCTGCTGGGTACTGTAGTGCTCTGGTTCTAGATCTTCGAGCAAGTTATAAACGTAGTACGTAAGCAGTCATTTCTATTAAAACAAAGGTCAAACTGTCGTAAAAGCATTATAGTCGGATGTATATTTTAAACTGCATTGATGCCTATTTTATTTTTATTACAAAATGTTTTATAGATCAAGCCCATGTGACAAGGATGTCGTCTCAAGTTTCACTATGATTTTTAAGTGGGGAGCATTTTACAACTGTTGGGATCTTATCTAAACAAAGTCGATAACATATTGCAGCCCTTACCTGGCTCAGTTAGAATGACTTAACTGTGTCCTTGTTTTTAAAACCGTACCGCTTCATCTGAATCAGACAACAAGTAGGATTCATAAAACCTTTATAAAGGCTACAAAATGCTGTAGAACTACAGGATGCACATAGTCCCTCACTTTGAAAACCCACACAACATGCTCATTCGTGTATGTATTCGTGCCATGTTGTCATATCATTTGGTACAAACTAAATGCACTGTATTTAAAAACTCAATAGTTTAGGTGCATGTACTATGTGACTCATAACCCATAACACTTTACTGCAATTATTGCAATTTTAATACAATAATTTGGGGTCATTTAAAATACAAAAATGACAATGATATGCATGTTATGTCCATTTTCAAAGTGATTTTGAAGGATAGGTTACGTAGCCTTTATGAAGGTGTTATGAATGCTACATAGTATCTATTTCAAATAAAGAACTAGCGATAAAACCGAGCGTGGGTTTTGCAGCTAGTAGGTTCATAAAAAAACACTCTTCCAGCCACAAAACTGTAAGTTGACTTCCTGAGTAAAATAAGACGCCACCTGAGACTTGCACTTAGCAAAGTGGGTCGCACCTTACCTGCTAGACAGGAAGTAAACGGGGAAAGAGAACCAAGTTTTGCATATGAACTTGTCTTGCTAATATTGGGTTGTTTTGACATGACTCCTATAATATGTAATAGGCCAGTTTGGTGCACTCAGCCTTGGAAAGGATATTGACCAATTCTACTAAAAGACCACTCCTCATTTTTCTTAATGTTGCTTAATTATATTATAGTTGTCGAGGGTTTTGCTATCTAACTGTTCATGGCTTTTCCCTGCCATTCTGCGATGCAAAAACACCATTCTCGTTCTTTGTAAATAAGTAGCTCATGCACTGTGACATAATCTGGGGGTGAAATGCAGACAAACGTTTAGGCTAACGTTCGCAATCGAATAAGCAGGTAAAAGATTTCACATGGAACCTTTGGGGTTTACATGAGAAAAACAAAAACAACTGGATCTGGAAACAATCCCCTGTCTTCCTATGCATGCACTTAAACTTTGTTCTGTCTCCAATATATATATACCACCTTGTGTATTTACTGATGCGTCTCACTTTCTTTCTTGCTGATTTTAACAGTATAAAAACTGATAGCCTTATGAAAAATGTATAACAGAGGATTCTCGCTAAGCCACTCAACTATAAAGGCCAGGCCACTATCTCCTCATGCTTCAGCTCTAACCACAGGGCCACAATGTCTCCCAATCCCTGAGTTCTACTCACCAGGGCCCTGTCTCGGTGTTTCTCAATCACTGCATTAACCCTTTGTTATTATAGGAGAGGAGACCTTAACATTTTGTTGAAACAGCAGTAAATGAAGAGTGAAG
The DNA here is from genome assembly GCF_017654505.1 of Polyodon spathula. NCBI lineage: Eukaryota > Metazoa > Chordata > Actinopteri > Acipenseriformes > Polyodontidae > Polyodon > Polyodon spathula. The sequence continues at coordinate 17,072,269 of NC_054558.1, read as the reverse complement.
CAGACTAACATGATAGCTGATTCCTGCATCTACTCAACACCAGAATAAACCCATATAGTACAAATGCCAACACTGACGAAGCTTATTATGGTTTGACCTATTGTTATGATTGTTTCATGGAGGAAAATTACAAGAGTAAACTTTCAAAGAGTAGAGTATCTCTCCAGCGGTGTCCTGGAGTTGCCACATGGTGACATGGAAGGAAACTTTGTGATGATCAGGAGAGGCTGGCACTGTGACAGGAGAGCAATGTTGCCTGGCGTATTGCCACTGTGTCTCATGAACTTTGCTTTACATTTCGTAAATACAACTCAGCTGGAAGCAGTCATTCTTTGCATCAAGTTCGGGGGCAGTCAGGTGCTATTTTTGTACAGGTAAAAGTCTCTTTCATCTCACTGTACCTTGATCAGGTAATCTGTTTTTCCTGGAATTAAACTTACTGGCACAAAAAGCGAGAACTCTAAATGCAGGAATCCCTGTAAAAACTTCAGAATCCACAATCACTCTACTCCTGGAACTTCTCTGTGACAAGACAACCAGAAATGCATTAAATATGATTAAACACATGCTTTTGTGCACATAGGCTATCCCTCACATCCCCATAACTGATTCATTCTGTCACGATTTGCTAGAGGAATAGCAGCTGAGGCTGGTTTGTCAGGTGCTTCCGTTTTCAAGACAAATGACCTGTGTCTCACAAGAGACCAATCTTGTGGGTCATTCTGGAGAACAGACTTTGCTGTTAATGTGTACCCCTGCTGGAAATCAACTGATTCAACAACGGTCCAGTTAGACCAGGGTGTCAAACTCAGTTCCTGGAGGGCCGCAGTGTCTTCTGGCTTTCGTTCCACCCGAGCTCTCAATTACTTAATTGGTCTAATTATTTGAGTAACACTGAAATGAACCTTTGGAAGACCGGAAGACCCTGCAGCCCCTTTTAATTGTGTTCAGCTCTTACAGTTGCAGAGTTCAAGTTCCTTGAAATATGCAACTGTTAACAGCTGAAAACAATTAAAAGGTTCTAATTAAGCAAATTATCAGTTCAATTAAGGGTCTAGTTAAATAATTGAGGGCTCAATTGGAATGAAAACCAGCAGACACAGGGGGTCCTCAGGATTGATTTGAGAACCACTGCACTAGGGTGTAGCCATGAGGACACATTATAAAAGTGTCTCAAGACTAGGAGACAGGTAAGCTGTGGATAAATGGTATAGATAACATATACTCGATTATTGAGCACAGATAACAAGGCTCGAGGGCACAAATGGACACTGAGTGGTATAAAAGTAAGTTCAGATAAGAAGGTCAAGTAGGAATCTATTTTCTTTTTTGTAAAATCAATGGATTCGTTTAACAACTGAAAAACTGAGAGCCGTCATCTTCTGTGTCAGTTGCTTTTCCTAACAGAAATTCCAGGAGCCCAGCTATTGATCGTTTTGGACTTAATACAGCACCTACTACTGGTGGATAACAGTCTTCAATCACCAAAGGGCTTTATTTTTCTCTTTTTTTTATCTACACAATTTTAAACTCCCAAATCAAATGAAGCCTCACCACTCAGGAGAACTGAAGAGAAAGGAATGCCCTCTGTTCCTGCCATGATTTGTTTTCAAAAAAGAACAGGGGACTTGATTGAAGTCTATGAAATCTTAAACGAGTTGACAAGGTTAACCCTAGCTAACAGTAGGAGACTATCCTTTCCACAGAGAGTCGTGAGCGTATGGAATGGGGTAATTAGCCATGGTGTTGATACCGAATCATTAGGATATTAAGACCTGGCATGATAAACCTTTTTAAGATTGTTCATACATTTTTCTTAGGTTCTTTTGAACTGCTAACCTAAGCCATGTTACCAGACTACAGAACCCTGGAGACAAGGCCCAGCCTGGGAGGTCTGCCTGGACTCATCTTGTGCATCCAGTAGTGATCCTGGAAGCACAAAGAGGTGATCTAGCTCACCTGATTTTCTGCCCTAACTCTGCAGGAGCGCAAAGGGCACTTACCTGTGCAACCACAGATAAGATCAGGCAACTTGTCCAAATGGGATTTGAACTACACTTGCATGCCTCACCCTGCACTCCAACCAGCAGTGCTGCTACTAGCTGAGCCACTGGGAAGCCACCTTACCTTTCACTGCTATTGCAATGAAGTAACTGAGGTCTTATCAGGTTGTTATCTGGTCCCGACAAGCTAGATGTGTTTGTTGGGGCTATCTCATTGATATGACACCAAACTTTCTGTAGAAATCTGACAACAGGACAAAGGGTTTCAAACTCCAATATGCAGCGGCCTTGTGAACAGTACTTTGTTAGGGTGACTACTGTTGGATGGGGCCATCTGTCTTGTCTTTGTTGTGTATTTCACTCTCATTGGACAACCCCGAACAGCCAATTCTTCAGTAACCTTTGGACCAAAATAGTCTTTGCCTCGGGTGACATTAAAACAAGCTGGAACGTGGAATGGACACGTGGAGGGTAAATCAACACAACTATAGCCAATATGAACACCCCCAACCTGAAAGAAATGATCAAGTTCATATATTAGCAGAGGCACTCAATAGCATGTCTGGAGTAACACTTTTATATGTAAAGTCATCCTGTTTTGGTCTGAAATCAAAGATATGGTACTTGCAAAATACTATGAAATTTTAGCTTTATAGAATGATGAAATAGGACATGACATCTTTTACATTTGACCTGTGGAGCTACTGCAAACGATATCAATATTCCTTGTGTTTACAAACAATCTCCTTTCATGAATTTTCTCTTATCAGTTTGCACAACCACGTCCCCAACTTATTAAACACTGACTCTGCTGAGCCAGTCTGACTTTTCCTTCCCGGGGGCTGCCTTGAAGGGAGCTTTGAAGGTTTTGAGGTTTAGGAGGAGGGGAAGCACACAGCACATCACCCTCCTAACCAGTAACATTAAATATAAAAATTTATATAAATATATTTAACTATATATTAAGGTTCCTGTGTTATTTTCATTTGTAACACAACCTTTGGAAAATTAATTTTCCAAAACAAAAGGGCCAGAGAATAGCGAGTTGAAATGTTACATAAATAATGAAATGAATAAATCTGAACTGTTTTACTCATTGCAAGCCAGCGCCACACTAAATGAAGTTCGGAAAGATTGTCCACATTCTCATGGAGATAAAGGGATGTTCATGAAAGGACTACTGCATTGTGCAAAATATGGTGGGGTTTACTATATTTTGTTGCAATAGGGGTATAGTTTTCACTGTAATTCCCATCCATGCTGTCACTGGATTTCAGCAGTTCTCAGGACTCAGTAAAATCGATTAATCGTTCTTAGATCGAATGATGAGTCAATCAAGAGAAAATGTCAAGATTAAAACCCTACTATAAACTAATAGACAAATATATATTTAAAAAAAAAAAAAAAAAAAAAAAAAAAACTATTAAAATTACATTATAAAATCCACCCAAAAACATCTCGAGGTAACTCCAGCTCTGGAGCCATTAATTCAGTACTGGACAATAGCTTTCCTAAACAATGACAGCTTGTTGGCAATTCAAATATTCCCATTTGTGGGCCAAATGCAGGCTAATATGCAAGCTTAGCTGAAAGGCAGCTGTAAGATAAACAGCTGCATGGCTTGATAAAAGCTTACCACATAAAACCATTTTTAAACAAGCTGTCTGCTGTGAATCACTCCTTCATGAAAGGCAAAGGGACAATGGGGTGAAACATCACAAAGCCATTCATATTTTTAAACAAATAACATTCAAATATTGACATTGTCACACTATTAAATACAGTCAATATTTCCTTCTGTTTGAAAAATGGACTCTTGTAATTCCCATGGTGTCAGCTTAACCAAAATGTTTGTCGCAATGATCACGACTGTATTTGTAAGTAACAACAGTGTCTAAAGCGCTGCTACCTGTATAGCTCCTAGTTTAAATATGCATGCTTTTGTCTCATGCTGGTGCAGTTCCTTGGAAAGGTGCCTGAACACCAAGGTAGTCCCCACTAAGGTAGGAAGCTATGGATGGGGTACAATTCTGCTTCTTTGGAACGGCAGATTTAGAGAAAAATTATTAATAGATTAATCACACATGTGGGCTTCTACAGACCTTGGCAAAATGGGAACTGGAAGGTATACCCAACATTTCACAATATCACAGAATGAAGAAAAAAAAGACTGCAGCTTGCAATATTTGCTCATCAGCACTTTCCTTTCATGGCGGTACTACAGGGTTATTACATCATCTTAGTCACAGGTAAGCTGATCTTTCTTTTTATTCAATTTCTTTCAAACGGTTTCAGAAAACTAACAGATATATTGTACATTTTCTTCAACTAACTGAACTCAAATAGCACTCAATAAATTGCATTTCTCTTCAGCTAACCTAAAAATAGAACTCAGTACGTTACCTTTGTTAGTCTGTTAAACTTCACAAACAGCAGTCAAAAACTAAGTTAATATTTTAAATGACTTACTTTGGCGAACTTCCAATTACATATAAGCAAATATTTTCAAAAAGAATTACATTTAAGTAAATATATGTATCTTATACATTAGCTGGTATAATGAAACAGTTACAGTAATTAGCTTTATGTTAGTACTTTGTATTACTTGTAATTGTCTTTCAATACAATTTCATATCATTAGCAAACAGGTGGGATTAATCGTTCTTAGATCGAATGATCAATCAATCAATAGAAAATGTCAAGATTAAATACTATAAAATCATATATACATATATATACATCTATTATATAATCTAATATATATATAAATATTATAGATAATATATATATATAATATATATATATTAAGAGCCACTTCGCTGAAGAGAGGTCCATGTCTTTTATAACCTTTTAACTTATTTAAAATAAAGTTTTTAGGAATTAAAATGCAAACGGTATTATCAAGCAGCTTCAATAGATCAGGACATTCTCCACAACACACACATTTGCATAATGAATATTTTATTAGATTTTATTAGAAATGAATAACTGTCTGGTTTGTGGGTCCATCACCTGGCTGCTGGGTGAGGCATTAGACCCCCATAACAGAGTACCAAGGGGGGAGCTACAAGGGTGGAGCTGGAGGAGGCGGAAGGATGCACATTAATCAAACACAATACAAGGGTTAGTTACCAGTCTACTTATGAAGCTCTGATTGGCCAGCATTGAATGACATAATGTCTGTAGGGGACAGTCCTTCCTCATGAACCTTAGTGTATAATGTATACTTAGTGTATATTTTAATTACATACACTGCTTTCAAATTCTGGATTTCAAAGGAAGTATACATAAATCAACAGCAGGCTGTGAACCCTTTTAACTGGGCTGTACCATTATCATGGAAATACGGGTGCCGGCACACAGTCCCTTCTGTTCCTTCACCTATAGAAAACATAGCTTGTAACATGAGCGTGGAGGTATTCACAAACGACAGGGAATGTGAGGAATGGTTGAGAGTGCTTGTTTTACAGAAACACATGTCTGTGCGAGTTGACAAAAAAATAGATTTTAAAAGGGGAAGGCTGGTTAAAATCTCAAATAGGAATGTGTCATTAGAGGAGGTAAAGGGATGAGGTACAGAGGATGGACAAACCAATAGAAACACTGTATTGACTTGATATGAGCTGCCAGGACTGCACTGATTTGATGGGATTAGCCTGTAATGGGACTTTCTGAAGGACCACCATTCTACAATGATTACCCCATCCTTATACAAACAGCAGGGGCTGTAACATAGTATATCTAAGTATACCTCTTACTAATCCGAATCAGTTTGCACTTTGATCAGGTAAGTCCCTGGTCTTGTCTTTGTTTCATGTTTTTGACACCTCAAAATCAGTAATGACCCTTTGAATAAATAATACACAGCTCCAAAAGTCTTATCATCGAAATATGAATTTGAACTTGCATTGCATTTTATTATGATAGCTCCATGGTTCCGATTGTAGGTCAGTTCTCATTACCAAACAGCCTGCAGAATAGGAACCTGTATGGGATTCTTTGATTGTGGCTCTGACAGCTTCCATAAGCCTGTATGGCCAAAAGACACCGAACACATTAAGATTAACTGAAGGCCACTGAGTGAAGCTTGCCTGCAGTGCTCTTAACTGCCAGCAGAGGGTACTGTGCTTCTCTCTCTGTGATGACTTGGCTCCTGGAGCAGTGGTTCCCAACCCTGGTCCTGGGGACCCCCTGTGTCTGCTGGTTTGCATTCCAACTGAGCTCTCAGTTACTTAACTAGACCCTTAATTGAACTGATCCTTTGCTTAATTAGACCATGTTTATTTGTTTCCAGCTCAAACTGTTGCAGATTTCAAGTTAGCTATAATATTTTATAAGTAACTTGAACTCTGCAACTGAGCTGAACAGTTTTAGCACCAATTTAAAAAATGTTCACAGTATGCCTCTTTATATTTTTTAAACTTTTCTTTTTTAATCAGGGGTTTGGAATTAAAAAAAAAAGGCAGGTAGGTAACGGCGTAGAATCTGGGAGGCTGAAGGAAATGAAAGCATACCCCACCCAAAGTGTCCATATGACTGTACAAACCCAAAGCAACTCACAAGCCCATTCCAGCTCAAGTGGACCTGGGGGAGGTGCAATTCATTTGTGCTTGATGATACAAAAATTGTTTCTCTTGTTAATTATTAGCATGTTAAAGATTGTTTCTATTCTATTCTATCAGAACCACTGTAGAACTAATAGGGTTCTCAAATCGCGTTACTGGGGTTTAAGTGTGTCGAGCCGTCCCTCCTGCGGTGCACCGTCCCTCCCAGTCGCCTCAGGCATTCAAGTCACGGATTGATGTTGAAACTAAAACTGACTGGGAGCTGTTGGAAGGTGTGTCACTGTCTCCACCCTCGTCCAATCCGAGCAGATGGCCTTTTCTCTGGTTGTAGGTAACACACATCACCCCATGCTCCGGATGACACTCCCACGTCGTGCCTTTAAAACAAAGCCGGGAAGTCTACGGTATTTGTCACTGACACTTTCTCTGCCAGTCTCTCAACAACAAAAGCTATTCCTGCTCTGGGTTATATTACTTTAATCGTTCAGCATCTTAATATCCACTCTCAACTGCCTTTCTACTTTGCACAACTTCTGCGACTGTCTGTTCACTTCCATGATTGATGTATTCAATCTGTTTTAACATGTTTTATGGCTAGCCGAACGGGGGCTTAGAATCGCGCTTTTTACAGCCAATTTAACACCCCTACATGCAAAACAAAGTTTTAGTTCTTCGAATATATGTATTTGTTTTCTGATAAAGGTAAGACGTTTTTTTCCAGCAATAATAATTATATATTTATTAACCTTTACTGTAAAACAAGCAACATCAACTTTATAAGTTGTCTGAAAAGTATTTAATAGAATGCATTTTGCAATGCTAAGTATGCAAAACGTGTATTAAAGATTACAATTGCTTATATTTTAAAGATTTTAACGGTTATGCTATAGCACTGATTTATTTATATAGTTTTGAAAAGAATAAGCCGTGTTTAAAATATATATATATATATATATATAATTTAAAAAAAAAAAAAAAAAAAAAACGAAATAGTCTCTAATACGTCCTGCTGCTAAGACTACTGTTATTACCACAAAAAAAAAAAACCGCAAACAAAAAAAAACGGCTTTTCTCATTGAAATGCCAATACGAAAACTGCTGTTGCTTGTAATCGTGGTGTTCACCAGCGCAGCAGCAGAAAGACAGAATGTCGTCTCTTTGGAGGCTGCAATGAGTAAGTTCACTTTCTGCCACCTAACACGGGCCTCGTCCTCCAAAACCGGTCTCAGATACCTCAACTTCCTGAGCCGACCGGTCGGGGGCCAGTCTGGGGCGCTTGTACTATACCAGAGTACCTGGGACAATTCTCACCGGCTCCAGGAGTGCGTCAGCACCGATGAGCCGGTCCTCACGAAGACCTACCTTTCTTACTGCCAAGAGGGGCTCCAGACGAACTCCACTTTCACAAACAGACCGGAGATCCTGCAGGACGCCCGTTCTCTGGTTGAACCCACCAGCCCGTGTGTCAGCAGTGCTTTGCCAGAGAATGACGCCGAACCTGCCCGGCGAGAGAGGAGGGCTGCGGCGGCTGGAGAATTGGTGCACAAGCCCCCTGAGGAGAGTTCCGGGGATTCAAATCCCAGGAGTGGAGACACAGCGCGGAGGAAAAAGCGAGCGTGGATCGTACCCGGGACTCTTTGGTGTGGAAGAGGAACTGCAGCGCAAAACTTCACTGACTTAGGTACGTCCTCTTTTTGTTTGTTTTCACATGTTTTAGGTATTGTGCAGGAGTTATAGTTTAAATAGATTCCTTAAAATTGCAATTACATGAATATGACGCTTACATAATATTGACCGGTGTTTACATTATTCTGTAGTTCACATTTCTGTGCGCTCTAATTGATCACAAATCAAATGGATAGTTGGTAGTGCCATCATTTACATTCCCTAATGTATTTTTAGCCCTGTCTTCTCCCCGAAACATGCTATTCAATGTGTCACTCTTTGTGCCAAAAAGGCAGACTCCAGTCGCTACTTGCATCGGTAGGCGGTTCTAAAGACACCTTCTTGCACAACTTGGGAAGCGGCACTTTTTAAAACTAAACTGAAATCGGGTTTTTGTTATACAGTAACACTTTGCAGCAAGAGCAATAAATAAATAAATAAATAAATACATTCAGATAATGTGAGATTTTTCAAGAAATAAATAGATATTCTTTTCCCAGCGCTACAGCTTTTAATAGCATTCCTCTCTGGTTTTCTTTTCTTTCAGTTCTCCTAAATATACAGTCCCTGTTCAACCCAGTCTCCCTTTCAAATAATTACACAATGCAATGTCCCAAAACATAACACGTGCAACACCTATTGATTTCTTTTCTGTAGGGGTCTTTGACCAGGCAGACCAGTGCTGCAGAGAACACGACCACTGTAAAGAGACGATATCAGCATTCAAAATAAAATATGGGATCTTCAACCATCACCTGTACACTCTGTCCCACTGCGAGTGTGACCAACAGTTCAGACAGTGCCTGTTTGGTGTGAACGATACCATCGCTAATCTGGTTGGGTATGGCTTCTTCAACGTCATTAAGATGTCCTGCTTCGTCTTCGAACCCAAAGTACAGTGCACCCGGATGTACTGGTGGGGTGGGTGAGTGCCATTTTAATATATTTAACAATAAAAAAAATGGTTTCTTCAGAGACACCGAGACCCCACCCAACAGGCCAGGGTACTAGGATACGGAGAGCAAGTCCAGGCTGTTATTAATAAGCACGTGGCTTCCCTGTTTTGTGGAAGGAGAAGCATTTGTACAATAGGACTTGAAAACAGATCAAACCTGTTCTGTCTGGAACTCCTTCACGGAGGTTTGCTGAGAGAGAGAAAAGGGATTCACTTCTAGGTCACTCTCCAAGCATGGTTGAACTGAAAAGCTCTGCTATTTTAAATTGTACCGTGGGCCCTCTAGCTTTTGTAGTCAGCTTTACCACTCTACGTGAAAGTGGGATGACATTAACATATGACATATTATACCAGTCTAGTGAGAAACACTAACAGATAGCAGAACCACTTGGAAACCAGCAAAGGCAACCCACTGAATTTTGAACAACGTTTACACAGTGGTTCTCATACTATGGCACGCTGTGGTCCTGCAGTGAACTGGTTCATACCACCGTGTGCAGTCAGTGTTTTACCTGTGTGATACTCTTCTAGCAATGCTTCCTTATTTTAGGAGTACACCACTACATACAAACCTTTTTCCAGGAACGTGCAACATGTTTTGGCAAGTTATTCTTCTCTGAAATTGGGGCCCACAATATAGTTACAAATATAAGGAGTAGAGCTTTCCATTGTACTGTAGTCTGTTGCAGTGAGAGAATGCACTGCGCATCAGCACTTGCTTCGGCTTGTTTGAGGTGTTGCCAGTGGGTTTGGTTCCCTACAGGATCATGCATCCCACGGCTCTTTCAAGTTTCCTTGGTAACCATTACTCCTAACAAACGTTGGCGTTCCTGCTGTGGGAAATCGCTTTCTGCTCAGCAATTTGAGAAGGGAGTTTTCTGAGCCTCCATCACACCTCATTACTTCCTTATCCACCTTCTGAAATGAATATAATTATGAAACTGAGCTGACAGATGGGTCTCGGCTTGCCCTTACCCCAACTGTGGCAATTCAGTGAAACTTTACTATAGTAGCACAGGGCTGTGCAATGGGGCGAGGCTGCCATTGGTAGAATGGTACCACAGTACTCTTTCCGATTTTGACTTACCTGTCATCCATATGCTAGTAGCAATGGTAATCCATATGATTGTGCCATATTACTACCAGTGTGCTACCGTATCCGGAACACTGTGTTCTATTATCCAGTGGTGGTCTGCTAATGCTTCTCTTGGGTTTCGTCAGTGTAATACACTGGTATTGTAATGGGAGTAATTTCAGGTAGTCATATGGGTTTTCCTAAAATAGCACTTCTGTGAAGACAGGCACAAACTATGTTAAAGGGACGCTTTGTAACCTATTACTGGGTGTGTGTTCTGTCTCGTTCTTTCTGCTTAGATTATAATGCCTTTTATCAACCTTTTAAAAGCAGAAATGGCAATATAGAATGGTACAATACACAGGTAAGAAATGTAATATTGCAAACCTGTATATAGTCCATATAGCGTACTGTATTTCAATATTTGATCAGTAGTACACCACATCCTAAATTAATGAATGCATGCAAAACCATGCATGTAAGAGATATAAAAAAAAGATAAAGCATTGTTGATTAGGGTTAGGAAGTATACTGGTATCAGAATGTAATGATGCAGTTGGTTGAATTCACACAAAACCACAACCTTGCTTTTCTATTCTGGCAGGTGTAAGAAAAAACAGAAAGCACCTTTCGCCGTCCTCCGTCCTGCCACACCGTACAATGTCACTCACCCTGCAGAGGAGGAGACGGACATGGGCTGGAGACCCAAATCCAAATCAGAATCGGGCACCAGGGGCAGCCAAGGGGCCTCCCCCAAGACAATCGGCACCACAGAGCCACCTAGTGGGGGGAAGCAAGCCTCCAAACCACCCCGCAGGACAACCCCAGGCCACGAGCGCAAGCAGAAGCAGGGCAAGAGGGGGCAAAACCAAGGACACGCAGGGGTGGTGGGAGAGTCCAAAGTGACAGGGAACAGTGGGGGTAAAAATCCCCTTTTGGAAAGTACCACATTGCCAGACAACAGAGGAGACAAAAATACAGTTTTGGAAGAGTCCACAACGGTAGTGAACAGAGGGGGGGAAACCACCACACCGGAAGGTCCAGAGTTGCCAGGAAGTGGAAGGGGAGACACCCCAGAAAGAGGTCATTGGCTGTCGGGTCACAGGTCAGAGAATGCCCTGCCCGTGGTTAACCCTTTGTTTCCTGGTGAAGATAACCATGAATCTGATGGTATGAGGCTCAACAGACCACCCCCTGTGAGGGTGGTACCCGAGGGACACTGTGAGTATGGTGGTCTTCAGACTGCGGTGGGGTGGCATTGTGGGATTGTATTCTAGCACCTTGTTTGGAAAGCTACACAGCTCTCTCTACACAATGTCATCTGCCCTTCAATGCAAAGTACCTGTCTCAAAAAATATATATAATAAAAAATAAAGTTGACAATACTGACACCCGATTAATGCACTGTACAAACAATATGTAGGATAGCTCCTGCAGGCATCTGTTTTGATATTGGGATCTCTTACTAGCAGCACATTAAGTTTTATTCCAATGGGCTTTGCCAGTGTTACAGATAAAGACTACATGTTGAAACTTTGTCTGCTGGCTACAAATCTCCATGATCGCACACCTGAATACCTCTCTAGGTATTTAACTAAACAAGACTCAAATATCAGCCTCAGGTCAGTTGACAGTAATAATCTTTAGATTATGTGTCAGAAAAAATGTGCCAGAGGAATTTGCCAATAGGGCACCAAACACTGGAATGTTTTAACAATAAATTTCAAAGTAGAGGCAACTGCTCAGTGCTTTTCAAACATAACTGCCAAGTTACGTCACTCGCAAAGGCACATGCAAGTGCTTTAATTCATTGTTTTGGTGTTTGACTGCTTGGCTTAATCCTTGCTTAATGTGAAATGTGCACGGTCTCTGGAGATAACTGACATGCTTTTCTCTGTATGTTGACACAGATAAATCCCAGAGCTGTAACTGTTACAAGCGCTTGGATCAGTGCAAACACAAAATCAGCCCTCACGAGGAGAGATTCCAGCTGCAGAACACAGAGGCCAAGACACTGTACCACTGCGACTGCACACGCAGGTAACACTGCTGACAAGCTCTGACAGGAGAGAGGGGGTTGGGATATGGGGGTGTGGGGAGACAGCACCGAACATGACTGGAACACAAGCTTATAACAACTGTCAAGCGAACCTTGTCTGGTTTGACCCCTCATTAACTTTTGAGACTGTCATGAGACAACCAATGGTTTCTCATGAAGGCTCAACACTTCAGTGTGCATTACAGAGCTGGCACTATTGCAGGAATGAGCTGCTTCACAAGGAGCACAAGGCCAGCTATAATGGTATGAGCCGTGGGCAAAATGGTACAATGTTCTTATGTATTTTAACATACCAATGGTATGACATAATGGTATGCACCAATAAACACTGGTAATCCAGTGCCATGGTACTATTTCATTACCAGTATGCTATCATATGCCAAGTCCATTGTTTTCCCATAGCCAGCTGTCTGTCTTTCTCTCTGTCAGCCATTGGGTAGACCCCAGTCTGTTATTTCCAGTTCAAAAATGTGTCTCAGAGAGATTACAGACCACTAAATGCATTAGCTCTTTCTGCTAAACATTAATATAGACAAAATATATCTATTTCTGATTTGAACTTGCTGAATGCATTTTCAGTTTTCGGATAATTCAGAAACCCATCCCTTCAGCTGAGGTCTATGCAGCGCATTTAACTTGACAATTAACAGTTAAGTTGAGTTTGGCTCCCTCTGAACAACACACATGTTGGGCTTTGTGGGAGGTAGACAAGGTAGGGAGGTGCAGAAATGCCCAGAGGTGTGTTTTCAGACAGCTAGTAACATGTTTGTATTTAAAGTATATCTGAACAACTGTATACTTTTCATCAGCGAATGTTCTTTAAAAAGCTGGATTTTTAGAGACATGTAAGAATATAGTATCTGATTCATAAAACTGTGAATATCACTGAATCTTAATATCAATGTTTAAATCCCCTTTTTCACAAATGAAAGTTCCTTTGTATATGTAGTGTTTGGAAGTTGTGAATGATCTAATGAATGTTTTTGTCCCCAGGTTGGCACAGCGTCTGCGCAGGATGAGGGAGCCCAACTCAGTGGAGTCTCTGCTCTACAGCTTCGTCTCCTTGTCCTGTTTTGACCTGCGAGAGCGAGAGGAGTGTGACCAGGAGGGCCGGTAAGTCTCTGTGTATGTGTAAGACACCATGTGTCACAGCTAGTTTGAAAATCTATTTTCTTTCCTTTTGTTAGCACTAGAAATATTAACATTGGTCTGTTCTTCTTTTGAATATATATTTCTTTACGGTTCTGTTTTATATAGTAGTTCAGTTTGGAATATACCATACTGATATGTCAAAGACAGTGCTGTAGATGGATTTGTTGGTACTCCATGCTACTTCACTAATAATGTTTATAAAGCTAATGAGAGCAAAGGACTGCTTTAATATCATTTTACCCTTTGCTAGTCGTAATGAGAGGATTCCACTGTTTGTTGCAAATCAAATTATTTCACATAATCATATCTATCCATTTATATTAACACACTATAAATTACTATATATATATATATATATATATATATATATATATATATATATATATATATATATATATATATAGTATTGTGCTTGTTAACCACCATACTATATGATGCTCAACTGAATTAGCCAAGAACCATGCATTGTAACACCATGGTACACAGTGCCCCCTTTGGGAGTTATGGGGAATTTCAGAGTCTGGCTAAACCAAATAGGTTCTGAATACTTGTGTTGTGACAAGCCACTCATTAAAAGTAATGTAACATTATGAGTGGGTGTTTGTACATCATGTATTTTGTCATGTATAGTAAGAATTTAAGCCATAATATTCATACCCATTGCTTCTCTGTTTTGCTTGTCAGGTGCACCACACAGCAAACTGCTGTCCTTTCAAGGGCGAGACACCTCCGTAAAGTCCTGAAGACTCGGCGGAGCGCTGAGGGGAAGGAGCGGGTCGAGGGAGCCCCCAAAGTGAAGAGACGGGCCACCAGCATGCCCAGGCCAGTTCCACTGTACGACAGGTGTCTGAATATGGTCGACTCCAGACTGAAACCAGAATTACTCACAGCCACCACAGACTGGAATATCTCAAAAGGGAGCAGACATTAATCCATCACTTTTAAATAGAGGCATTACATGCCTTTCTAACTCTTCAGGGTGTTGACATTTGGCGCCCCCTTCTGGAGCAGGGTACATGTTGGAAAGCCAGTTTTTTGCTTAAGTTACATCCCTTTTTCTAAATGCAAAACACGAATACAACAGTGAATGTTCATTTAAGTAATTTCGAGTTGACAGGTTGTATTTGCTTTCAGGAGATAAGGCGCACATCCTGTACTGAAGCAAAAAACGCTTTTCAGAATCCTAACTATAAGTATTACAAAGTTGCAACCATTGCTAACTTAAGTGTGCCGTTCATGAAAACGTTTGTTATATGGTCCATATCAGACAACTGGCAAGCCTGTGACGTTTGATGATCAAACTTCTGACTGATCCATCACTAGAGAAATGTTGGCCATAATGGCCAGCTTATTTATTGTACAGAGTGTATATTTTGTAAAGTTTTCTTAATTTTAAAATCATGTTTATGATAGAAGTATAGATGTTATATTGCATTTTGTTTTTGTAATTTTGGTTTCTTTTTTTGTGACAGCTGTATTATAAGTCTGATTAGTTATTGATGACATGAGCAGGGGAGTGTACAGATTAATTTATAGGTGCCTGTGGATTTTGTATATAGCTCATTGAATACAAAGGGAGTGGATTGTTTACCTGTCTAGAGTGAAGTCTAATAAAGTAAGTGTTTGTAAGATCCTTGTGTCTATGTCTTGTGTCTCTATAAAGGTCACACAGAATGTCATGGTGCTGTCCAGGTGTCTATGCTGTGGTCTTATTCACTGTAATAATACCACACATTATAGACTTGTTTATAATGCCAACAGTTCCAAAGGAAGTGGGGATTAATGCTATTTTACTGTAAGTCAATGAATACAGAAGACCTTCCCATTATATTAATTCAAGCAGCCATTAAAAAAAAAAAAAAAATCACATTGACTTGTTTGCAGCATTTCTGACTCTATCTTGCAATGATTCAAATACTTTGGTAAATCTGTGCAGTAATCTGCATAACCTTTGTATGAATAGTGGTAAAGACACCAATACTGTTACATGTGTAAACTAGTTTCTGCGTCTCTTTCTTGGTGTTTTTACATATGAAAATATTCTGTATAGGTACAGTTCTGAGCTACAGGTTTGGCTTATGATTAGCAGAGTGCGAGTGCGAGTCTGTGTGTGTCAGTGTGACTGTTGGGAGCTAAAGAAAGGATGCTTTACTTGCACTTCTGTGTTATTGTGGGCAGATGTTTCAAATGCTTCATCTGGCTTTGCCCACATTTGCAGAAGGGCTTGTTCCCTTTGTGGTGTGGAGCCTGCATTGTGCTTCCATGTTCTGGTTACACTGACTTCTACCCAAGATTTTCAAATCCAATTCCTCAATTCACAAAAGTGAAGAACTCAGCACAATAAAGGAGAACCAGTAATAATGTTAATAAAGCAAATAAGAGGTCTCAGTTTTAAAGTATTGGTACAGATCTTCTAGCTTGCAGCATGATGTAAGCGAGATTCCTAATTTATAGAGGCACTCCCACACACACCCGAGGCACCACATCACCCAGCTTCACAGAATATGAAAGCGATCGTACTGATTAGGTTATTATCCCTCGGGGAGGGGGAAGGGGAAGGGGAAGGGGAAGGGGAAGGGGAAGGGGAAGGGTATGTGTAAGTGTATCACACTTCAGTTTTTGGATCTATAGAGATCCAGTTATCAGCTTGCTGTGATTGGTACACACATTGCTTAACATAATATAAGAAACTTGGTCGTGAAGTTGCTTAGCTTGTGGATTTCTGCCTTTTACAAAGTTGGAAAGACCTTGGTGTTTAGGAATTTCCCTACAGGCCAAGCACAGTTTATACTACATACTGTAGACCAGCAGTATGTTAGATATAGTTTAGACTATTGTTAAATGAACGCTTTGTTTGGGCACAAGTTATTAATTCTAGCATATTGAAACAGGATATCTAGCAGGTAAGATATTGTTTCCTGTACTTGTTTCCTGTTAAACTATCTTATTTATATCCTTGGGGGGGAAGGGGGTTTAAAAACAAAGCCGCACTTTGTACAGAGATTTATTCAATTTAATCAGGAATCACACAGACGGAAAAGCAGAAAGGAGCACAGGGTCTCGGGGGAGAATCCCTGGCAGCACCATGCTTGCTGTCTCACTGGCTATGGGGAGTCGGGGCCCGAGTCACTCTGCTCACGAATGTTCACTACTGAGTACAAGAGTCTGGACCTCGATGAGAGATTTAGATATAGTAAGTATTGGGAAAGGGGAGAGAGATGAGTCCAGCGCTTCACAGTGATATCAACTGGAGGAAGTGACAGCATGGCAGCATCTCTACACCAGGGTTAGGATTGCCAACTGTACTGCAAGAGTCGTCCCTTTTTAATAAACATTTCAAAACGGGTACAGAGCTACTGCAATGCAGAATCAGTTCTGTGATGCTTTTGTACAACCAACAACAATCAATAGCTGCACACCTGGAAACTGATTCAAGCTGTACTTCTGAACAGTCTATTATATATCAGATAGAACCACATTGTGATCTTACAGGCTGGTGACTGGAAACACAACCACTTCATTTACAAACATTATCCTAATGCTGAATTCATTCCTGCACAATTCTAATGCTGATGTGAACTATGGAAAAATATTGGCAACCCTAACCCTGGCCAAGGTGCACTTGGGTTTACTCACATTATGAGAGAGAGAGCAAGAGATAGATTAACTTGCTAGGTCTCCCTATTTGCAGGGTGTTTACCAATATGATCTTCAGTGACTAAGGACTAATGGTTGAACAAAGGTAGTTACAACGATATGAGCCATAAGTGGAATCGAACCTCTGGCAATAACATTTTATCAGCGATCACAACAGTAATCCACTGGTGTGAGGTTTACCATAGCTGTACCAGACAGTGTGTGTGCTTGTTATGTTTTACATTTTTTTCTGATAAGGTTTTGCTGTTTTATATATTTTCTGTAAAGAGAGACCTGCTATAACAGGAAACAAAAGTGTGAAGGCTCCTAAAAAACTGTGTGACAAAACAGTGCGACACTGGCAGAAAGCAGCACATTAGCATTACAGAGAAAAGGAGAGTAGCAGAGGAACAGGGGTAAGGATAGGGCACAGAGAGGCGCGTGAGATAGAGAGTGAGGCAGACAGAAACACTTTCAATCTCAGCGATTCAAAATCAGAAATGATGGACGTCAGGAAATCTTCATGGGGAGAAATAGATAAATTGGAAAAGTCTGTTCGTTCCAGTTAGCCGTCATTTGAAAATCATTCTTTGGCCTCATCTGTGCCCGGAAACCGTCTAATTTCCTTCCTACATGACCGTGAGCATGTCACAACCCTGCAGCCTTGCACTCGCCTGAAGCCTTCCCCCCAGAGAGAGCATTTTCTTGGGGTTTCTTTTCCCTGATGGTGCCCTTGTCCCCCAGAGCTTCGGGGGCACTGACCTCTATCCCAGGGGTGCCGGGGCTGGCGCAGGTGTGCGGGTGTGGGGCGGAGCTGCTTGGGCACTCGTCCGGTTCACACACGAGCCGTTCTCTCTTGCCTCGGTGTCCAATGCGAGGGGAGGGGCTGCGGTCCTTGCCTGTCTCCCTGGAGTGTGGCCGCAGGTTGAGAGCCTGCAGTTTGGGCAGCGCCGGGCTTCGGCTGCGGCTCCGTTGGCCTCTCTGCTTGGCCTTGCCCGGGCTGGGGCTGCGGGACTTGGGCCGGAGCAGGACCAGGGTGCTGTCGTCCTCCGAGCTGTAGTCAGAGCTGTCTGAGGGGCTGGAGCTGGGAAGGGAGCTGGGCAGCATGATCTGCGGGAGGAACATAGCGTTCAGACAGCTAAACCTATGGTAAAATACACAGTTTGTAAGAGCAATATTCTACAATATTAAGTAATATTGTGTTTTTTAAAAACACAATATTACTTAATATTGTAGAATGCTGCACAGCAGATAATATTCATGTAAGGCCAGATGCTTGCAACATAGGTTTAAAGAGGAGATGCTGTTAAACCTGTCACCCAACAGCAGATGGCACCCTTGTAGCTCGCTTAAAAGGAATATGGCTTTCAGCTGGTTTAATGCAATCCTACAGTTAATACCAACAGTGGAAAAAGGAGAATAAACATTTAGTTCTGTTGTTTAGGTTTGTTGTGTAAGGCTTTAAACACTGTGTTTCATTCTTATCAATGATATAGCATTTTTTTAAACTGCTCAGATTTAAACTACAATTACAACAGTTTGAAACACTACATGGATTATTCAGCAGCGTGACTTTATCAGAGGAACAGCCTCCTGAACAGAAAGCATGACCTCCTGACCTGGAAGGGCTCCGTCACACCCACGATGGTGCTCATGTTGTTGCTATAGTAACCCAAGATGTACTCGCCCGACCCCTTGGGAAGAGCTTCCTCGCCAAAAGCCACCTGCAGGGAACGAGGGAGCAAATTAGTGAAGAAAGGACAAACACAACATAGGTAATCTTCACATTCCTTTGCCATTATCTTTGATTCCATTCTACATGGACTAGTGTAGAACATGTCTTCTTGTAGGAGTCAAAGAAACATATCAATTTCCCTTTAGGCTGTAGGCAGCAAACCAATAAAGACTTGTTCCACTGATGAACGTTCAAGACTTTTTGTATTTAACTATCCCCTGCCAGGGGTCTTGAGGCTTTTTTTAAACATGTGCACACAGTAGGTCATGATAATTTATTTTATAATGTTACTGATTGTTCCTCTTTTGCATCTACAGCTGTGTATGTTAATGACATTTTAAAAGCCACATTTGCATTGTGACTGAGTGCTGAACGGAACTGTACAGGTGTCACTAGAGCTGAATTATACTGGAGCGTGTATGTGTATGACAATGCAGACTAGTGTCTGTGCAGTCTCTGCTCTACCTGGCACTGCTGCTTCACACTGTCTGAGTCCTCCTGCTTGGCCCACACGTACCCCACATAGTCCTTATGGTGCCTGAACCCCACCTGTGGAATGACATAAAGAGGGATGTGAGGCAGACCAACACGCCAATGAACGTTCAGCTTAGGGTCGCCTGTGCTTCCCTCATGTGACCACTTTATAAATAGCTTTGAAAAAATGCCATTAATAATCCAGTTCCTCTTGACAATATACATTCACCCACAAGATTTATTGAAATTCTCTACTAAACGTGTTTTTGTTTCTTCTTGTATCGCGTGGATCTTGTGATAGGTCATATCCTTCACGCTCAGTCAGAATTTCTATAGTACTACAACACGCGTTTGCTATCAATGTCTTTTTTTAAGGCTTTTAAAACTAATAAGAACCGTTCAATAGAGTTTCCCCCATCGCTGATTGGGTCGTGTGCCTGGGCCATGTTACCAGAATAGTCTTAATTTAGTAAGTAAAATAAATAAATATTTCTGCAATTACCCTGCATATTTCCCACTTATTTTCATATTACATATTAAAGTGCGATATAAACACTTTTTTCAACAGTTTTTTCTTTGAGTTTTCAAAACAACTCAAAATCAGGGAAAGTGAAAAATCCAGGCCGTTGCTCAGCAACCACTGAAGGGCGTGGATAATGCAAATGTGTTTCTCAGTCTTAAGAAATGAAACAGAACAGAGCTGTAGCTAGCCGGGTACCTTGTAGAGGCCGATCCAGTCCCAGGAACTGCGAGGGAAGCTGGCCGCCATCCTGAACTTCACAACAGCGTCCGACACCTTGGTCCACTCATCCTCCACAAAGAACTGGACCAGGGGGAGATCCACCTTGTAGGGGAACTGAGGGGGGAGAGAGGGGAATAGAGAGGTGAGAGAAGTGAGACAGGGATAAGAGAGAGAGATAAAAGGATAAGGGAAGAAAAGTGTGAGAGAGTAGAGATAAAGGAGAAGTCAGAGAGGGGAAGAGAGGCAATAGAGGGGATGAGACGGGAGACGGGAGAGTAGGAAAACAGGAGAGGAGTAAAAGGAGAATGGGTGAGAGAGGACAGAGAAGGGAAGAGGAGGGGAGAATAGAAAGATAAAGGTATGAAGGAGAGGGAGGGGGAGGAGTAGCAAAACAGGGAGAGGGAGCGAGGAACGGAGAGATGGAATAGTACAGCCACCGGGGAAACAGACAACGGGTATGACAGGGAAAGAACAGACAGGGACAAACACAGGTAACAAATATGAATAGGGGAGAGGGAGGGAGTGGGAGAGAGACAAGTATCAAAAGAAGTGAAGGAGAAATGAAAGGGGGCAAAGGCGGATGAAAGGGGGAGAAAGGGTGAGGGGGGAGGAAAAGGAAGATCCAGTTTGAAGAAGGTTTTCAATTTACACAGTATAAACCCCCGGATTTCCTCACAAACATACATCGTGAGGTTTTGCTATTTCATGGTGATATGGCCTATTGTTTGTGCATCTTAGCTAAGTACTATAGTTTTGGCACATGCTTCCACATTGTGACAGATTGCTTTTCCTAGCTGTCACATTTGCTAAGTTTGAGCTCTGGTATTTAATTTGTTGTGTGACCACAAGATGGCGATGCAGTACAGTGTAGAAGGATTTAATATATCAAAACACATCCATTTACATGGCTTATGACAAGTCAGTAATCGCTTCTGAATACCCTTCTTGTGTCTTTGCAAACAGCACTGTTCAATTCCACTGGTTCTTAGCTCTCCCTAGATCGTTTATTTTAAAGTATTTAAATAGGCTGACTTCAGGACCAAGGACAGGGAAAGAATGAAGACATCCAATCCAATTGAAAGTCAAATTATAAGGCAATGGTTATGGTTACATATAATGCTATATATATATATATATATATATATATATATATATATATATATATATATATATATATATATATATATATATATATATATATATATATATATTATTCATGGTATTATTTACACACAAACTTGTTATAACATTTTAAATATGCCCCATCTCTCTTGTTTGGTTGTGTAATGTCTTTATTGCTCCAATTACAATGGTATATGAAATGAGGCAAGATGTAAAAATAAGAGTTGCAAATTTATAAGAATTACTAGAATTTTCTTGGATATAAGAGGAGTAGCATCTGAACGTCATGTTTTGTAGTTATTTTGAAATTCATTTGATAGTTCCAAACATACCTTTATAAAATGTCCACAGGTTAATAATGAAATTAAGTGGCATGCCATGGGAATAACAGCCAATTCACTGGAGTTCACAGAAATTTGCTGACATGACTTTAAAGTGGGCCTCAATGGTGGAGTAATACACATTATTTCAGATTACTAGAACATACAATCCATTTTGAAAGGCTTTGTCAGCATGAAAACCCCCTGTTGATCCTAACACAGTTTTAACAACATCCTCTGCCCCCTTGCAGGTGAAGCTGAGTGCCGTCTGTCTGTGTCTTACCCTGAGCGTGAAGATGGCGGAGACAGGCTTGTGGTCACTGGTCAGGTACTCCATGTGGCTGCGGTAGCTGTACTGTGTCACTGTCACCCCGCTGGTCAGCTGTGCCACCGAGCTGCGCTTCGACGGGGGAGTCCGAGAAGGGACAACTGGCTCAAAGGGTTTAATCTTCCAGAGAATCCTATCTGTCCATGCCGGCTTGCGCTTCTTAGCACTGAGTTGGAAACACACAGACCATATGAGAATCACACAGACCATATGAGAGTCACACAGACTGCATGAGAATCACATAGACCACATGAGAATCACACAGACCGCATGAGAATCACACAGACCGCATGAGAATCACACAGACCGCATGAGAATCACACAGACCGCATGAGAATCACACAGACCGCATGAGAATAACACAGACCGCATGAGAATCACACAGACCGCATGAGAATCACATAGACAGCATGAGAATCACACTGACCATGAGAATCACACAGACCGCATGAGAATCACACAGACCGCATGAGAATCACACAGACCGCATGAGAATCACACAGACCGCATGAGAATCACACAGACCGCATGAGAATCACAGACTACATGAGAATCACACAGACCGCATGAGAATCACACAGACCGCATGAGAATCACACAGACCGCATGAGAATCACACAGACCGCATGAGAATCACACAGACCGCATGAGAATCACACAGACCGCATGAGAATCACACAGACCGCATGAGAATCACACAGACCGCATGAGAATCACACAGACCGCATGAGAATCACACAGACCGCATGAGAATCACAGACCATGAGAATCACACAGACCGCATGAGAATCACACAGACCGCATGAGAATCACACAGACCGCATGAGAATCACACAGACCGCATGAGAATCACACAGACCGCATGAGAATCACAGACTACATGAGAATCACACAGACATCATGAGAATCACACAGACTGCATGAGAATCACACAGACCACATGAGAATCACACAGACATCATGAGAATCACACAGACCGCATGAGAATCACACAGACCGCATGAGAATCACACAGACCGCATGAGAATCACAGACTACATGAGAATCACACAGACATCATGAGAATCACACAGACCACATGAGAATCATACAGACCTCATGTGAATCACACAGACTGCATGAGAATCACACAGACAGCATGAGAATCACACAGACAGCATGAGAATCACACAGACATGAGCATGAGAATCACACAGACCGCATGAGAATCACACAGACCGCATGAGAATCACAGACTACATGAGAATCACACAGACATCATGAGAATCACACAGACTGCATGAGAATCACAGACCACATGAGAATCACACAGACAGCATGAGAATCACACAGACCGCATGAGAATCACACAGACCGCATGAGAATCACACAGACCGCATGAGAATCACACAGACCGCATGAGAATCACACAGACCGCATGAGAATCACACAGACCGCATGAGAATCACACAGACCGCATGAGAATCACAGACTACATGAGAATCACACAGACCGCATGAGAATCACACAGACAGCATGAGAATCACACAGACCGCATGAGAATCACACAGACCGCATGAGAATCACACAGACCGCATGAGAATCACACAGACCGCATGAGAATCACACAGACCGCATGAGAATCACACAGACCGCATGAGAATCACACAGACCGCATGAGAATCACACAGACCGCATGAGAATCACACAGACCGCATGAGAATCACACAGACCGCATGAGAATCACACAGACCGCATGAGAATCACACAGACCGCATGAGAATCACACAGACCGCATGAGAATCACACAGACCGCATGAGAATCACACAGACCGCATGAGAATCACACAGACCGCATGAGAATCACACAGACCGCATGAGAATCACACAGACCGCATGAGAATCACACAGACCGCATGAGAATCACACAGACCGCATGAGAATCACACAGACCGCATGAGAATCACACAGACATCATGAGAATCACACAGACCGCATGAGAATCACACAGACCACATGAGAATCACACAGACCGCATGAGAATCACACAGACCGCATGAGAATCACAGACTACATGAGAATCACACAGACATCATGAGAATCACACAGACTGCATGAGAATCACACAGACCACATGAGAATCACACAGACCGCATGTGAATCACACAGACAGCATGAGAATCACACAGACCGCATGAGAATCACACAGACAGCATGAGAATCACACAGACAGCATGAGAATCACACAGACCGCATGAGAATCACACAGACCGCATGAGAATCACACAGACCGCATGAGAATCACACAGACCGCATGAGAATCACACAGACCGCATGAGAATCACACAGACCGCATGAGAATCACACAGACCGCATGAGAATCACACAGACCGCATGAGAATAACACAGACCGCATGAGAATAACACAGACTACATGAGAATCACATAGACAGCATGAGAATCACACAGACCGCATGAGAATCACACAGACAGCATGAGAATCACACAGACCGCATGAGAATCACACAGACCGCATGAGAATCACACAGACCGCATGAGAATCACACAGACCGCATGAGAATCACACAGACCGCATGAGAATCACACAGACCGCATGAGAATCACACAGACCGCATGAGAATCACACAGACCGCATGAGAATCACACAGACCGCATGAGAATCACACAGACCGCATGAGAATCACACAGACCGCATGAGAATCACACAGACCGCATGAGAATCACACAGACCGCATGAGAATCACACAGACCGCATGAGAATCACACAGACCGCATGAGAATAACACAGACCGCATGAGAATCACACAGACAGCATGAGAATCACACAGACCGCATGAGAATCACACAGACCGCATGAGAATCACACAGACCGCATGAGAATCACACAGACAGCATGAGAATCACACAGACCGCATGAGAATCACACAGACCGCATGAGAATCACACAGACCGCATGAGAATAACACAGACCGCATGAGAATAACACAGACCGCATGAGAATCACACAGACCGCATGAGAATCACACAGACCGCATGAGAATCACACAGACCGCATGAGAATCACACAGACCGCATGAGAATCACACAGACAGCATGAGAATCACACAGACCGCATGAGAATCACACAGACCGCATGAGAATCACAGACAACATGAGAATCACACAGACAGCATGAGAATCACACAGACAGCATGAGAATCACACAGACCGCATGAGAATCACACAGACCGCATGAGAATCACACAGACCGCATGAGAATCACACAGACCGCATGAGAATCACACAGACCGCATGAGAATCACACAGACCGCATGAGAATCACACAGACCGCATGAGAATCACACAGACCGCATGAGAATCACACAGACCGCATGTGAATCACACAGACCGCATGAGAATCACACAGACCGCATGAGAATCACACAGACCGCATGAGAATCACACAGACAGCATGAGAATCACACAGACCGCATGAGAATCACACAGACCGCATGAGAATCACACAGACCGCATGAGAATCACACAGACCGCATGAGAATCACACAGACCGCATGAGAATCACACAGACCGCATGAGAATCACACAGACCGCATGAGAATCACACAGACCGCATGAGAATCACACAGACCGCATGAGAATCACACAGACCGCATGAGAATCACACAGACAGCATGAGAATCACACAGACCGCATGTGAATCACACAGACCGCATGAGAATCACACAGACTGCATGAGAATCACACAGACCGCATGAGAATCACACAGACCGCATGAGAATCACACAGACCACATGAGAATCACACAGACCGCATGAGAATCACACAGACTGCATGAGAATCACACAGACAGCATGAGAATCACACAGACAGCATGAGAATCACACAGACCGCATGAGAATCACACAGACCGCATGAGAATCACACAGACCGCATGAGAATCACACAGACCGCATGAGAATCACACAGACCGCATGAGAATCACACAGACCGCATGAGAATCACACAGACCGCATGAGAATCACACAGACCGCATGAGAATCACACAGACCGCATGAGAATCACACAGACCGCATGAGAATCACACAGACCGCATGAGAATCACACAGACCGCATGAGAATCACACAGACCGCATGAGAATCACACAGACCGCATGAGAATCACACAGACCGCATGAGAATCACACAGACCGCATGAGAATCACACAGACCGCATGAGAATCACACAGACCGCATGAGAATCACACAGACCGCATGAGAATCACACAGACCGCATGAGAATCACACAGACCGCATGAGAATAACACAGACCGCATGAGAATCACACAGACCGCATGAGAATCACACAGACCGCATGAGAATCACACAGACCGCATGAGAATCACACAGACCGCATGAGAATCACACAGACCGCATGAGAATCACACAGACCGCATGAGAATCACACAGACCGCATGAGAATCACACAGACCGCATGAGAATCACACAGACAGCATGAGAATCACACAGACCGCATGAGAATCACACAGACCGCATGAGAATCACACAGACCGCATGAGAATAACACAGACCGCATGAGAATAACACAGACCGCATGAGAATCACACAGACCGCATGAGAATCACACAGACCGCATGAGAATCACACAGACAGCATGAGAATCACACAGACCGCATGAGAATCACACAGACCGCATGAGATCACACACAGACCGCATGAGAATAACACAGACCGCATGAGAATCACACAGACACATGAGAATCACACAGACCACATGAGAATCACACAGACCGCATGAGAATAACACAGACCGCATGAGAATAACACAGACCGCATGAGAATAACACAGACCGCATGAGAATAACACAGACCGCATGAGAATAACACAGACCGCATGAGAATCACACAATCACACACACAGACATGTGAATCACACATGAGAATCACAGACATGAGAATCACACAGACCGCATGAGAATCACACAGACCGCATGAGAATCACACAGACAGCATGAGAATCACACAGACCGCATGAGAATCACACAGACCGCATGAGAATCACACAGACCGCATGAGAATCACACAGACCGCATGAGAATCACAGACTACATGAAAATCACACAGACAGCATGTGAATCACACAGACCGCATGAGAATCACACAGACCACATGAGAATCATACAGACCGCATGTGAATCACACAGACTGCATGAGAATCACACAGACAGCATGAGAATCACACAGACAGCATGAGAATCACACAGACCGCATGAGAATCACACAGACCGCATGAGAATCACAGACTACATGAGAATCACACAGACATCATGAGAATCACACAGACCACATGAGAATCACACAGACCACATGAGAATCATACAGACCTCATGTGAATCACACAGACTGCATGAGAATCACACAGACTGCATGAGAATCACACAGACAGCATGAGAATCACACAGACCGCATGAGAATCACACAGACTGCATGAGAATCACACAGACAGCATGAGAATCACACAGACTGCATGAGAATCACACAGACTGCATGAGAATCACAGACCGCATGAGAATCACACAGACCGCATGAGAATCACACAGACCGCATGAGAATCACACAGACCGCATGAGAATCACACAGACCATGAGAA
Source organism: Polyodon spathula (assembly GCF_017654505.1). Lineage (NCBI taxonomy): Eukaryota > Metazoa > Chordata > Actinopteri > Acipenseriformes > Polyodontidae > Polyodon > Polyodon spathula. The sequence goes on along the minus strand of NC_054558.1, from coordinate 17,044,791 downwards.
TCACACAGACCGCATGAGAATCACACAAACCACATGAGAATCACACAGACCGCATGAGAATCACACAGACCGCATGAGAATCAAAGCACAGAGCAGGCAGCAGGTGATGTGCTCACTTGCTAACTTGATATTTACAAATTGCTTTCTGGCAGAGTGCTTGGCAAAGTGGAAGTACATAAAGTAAAGCTGAGTCACAGCACTTCCTCCAGAGTTTAATTAATCAAGTTCTAGGATTTATGTCTAGAGTAAATGCTTTGGAAATATGAATGTGTAATGGAAAGTCAAGTAAAGAAATGTTCTAGCCAATGCCTTCGAAAAGCCCACAAAACAGCGGGAAAGTTGGGGCAACTTTTCTGACACCATACAGTGCAGCTTTTTTTAGATGACATTATCTATCTATCTATCTATCTATCTATCTATCTATCTATCTATCTATCTATCTATCTATCTATCTATCTATCTATCTATCTATATATATATATATAATAAAGAAGAAAAGGAATTGAAAACTACTAACTATGAGTTTTATCACGGAACTCAATAATTCACCAATGTGCGAAGATTTTATAGAAACGGTAAATACACTGGCAGGTGCTTCCATATCGACAGAAGAAATCTTTCACGAGTAACAGTCTCCTTAGTGATGACTCTGCAGCCCACGGTGAACCTACACGCTATCTTCAAAGTAATAACAGGTGTTTCTGAATATTAGACAGCCAGATTGTTGCTGAGCTGCCCAGATGTGTTAATGCAGACCCTCCCACTCCGAGCTGGGCTCAGTACCTGGTGTCGTAGGTGTTGGTCCCCACATCGAATTTGTATGTCGGGGGGAATTTGAGAGGCCCCTCATGAAACCCCTCCAGGACGGTCTCGGACTCCTTTGCCATGTTCAGCTGGGGGAGAGTGGGGGTCAGTCAGAGAGAGAGACTGGGAGAAGATTCAGGTATACTGTAGGTGAGTCTACAGCAGTACAGTGAGCCTTGCTAATACAGTATTCAGCATATACCATGGTAATGTGTAATCAAGGATAGGGAAAGAATGATAAAGCACAGTCAAGCATTTATACAACCCTGATCAAATACACAGTAATACACTGTAATACAATGGCATGCAAAAGCATGCTCACTGCAGAATGACTGTGTAGTTTAGCAAGGGAATTGAATAAGAGCTAAACCAGCTCAGGTTGTGTCATTTCCCTGCCCAGCGGACCCTGAAGTGAACAGTGAAAGTGACCTTGCTTTCCTCCACAAGTTGAGCTACCCTTTTAGTTAAGCACGGCCAAGTTATGTATCAGTCCCTCAGGCTCTCTGGGGAAAGTTCCACTTTCAGCTAATTTTAGTTTGAATATGCAAATGATTGCTGGCTTAACTAGAGCGGAGAGCGGAGTGGGGTTGTGTAATAAAATTGAAATGTTTCCAGTTTAGCCTCCAGGCCTCTCTCTCTTTCTTCTTGCTCCTGTGTCCATGGCTACTGCAGCGCAGGTTACTCTATTAGTTTTGCCCCTGTAAGGTGTAAGGTGTAAATGCATGACTTGTTAATGCTAGACAATGATGGTTGTAGCTACCTTCAAAGTTCAATCAATACAACCTTTACATTGAATAGAATGTCTGACTGTCTTGAGACTTCATTTTTGGAGTGCTCTGGTAGAAAGGTTTAGCATTGGCTCAAGTTTACATCTCAGGATTCTGTTAATATGGCTCTTCCAAGGGCTTGAAAAGGTACAGGAGAATTCTCTTTTGCACATCAACTCACGAAAACATTCCATCCTAATATGAAGATAAAATGTGATAATCTTTCCTTCTCTGGCTTTAAAGATCATATTAGGGAATTGCTTAGAACCTGACAGTGCTTCTCCTTCAAGCCACATTAACAAATCGATATTTATTCTGCTCTTTGATCTCTATGCTGCTGATTAAGTTTGAACCGCACATGTTTTTAGTGTGGTGTTTGTACATTGTAATTGTTTTCATACATTGGTATGTTTTTTTTTTTTTTTTTATTGTTTTCCAGGACCCCCTTGTAAATGAGGCCTCGGTCTCCATGGGTAAATCTCCTGGTTAAATAAATAAATAAATCCGAAGGAGCTCACCTGGTCCTTCTCCCACAGGGTGGAGAGTTTGTTGCCGTCGATCGATAACTTCACAAAGTGCATGTCGAGCTCTTCGATCCGGAAATTCAAATCCCCGAACCAAAACACAACACTGACAAGAAAGAAGAATTCAGAGTGGGATCATCAAACTGCATCAAATGTGTTACAATCACCCGGCTCTCACTAGAATAGGAAACTTCAAATGAAATGTTTCTATGTGATGTTTGTAATAAACCTGAATGGAGCTAGATGGTGCTGGTGCTCACTTACATAAAGGTACTTCAGTTGACCTAGCTTACAGATGTCTATGGAGAGCAGCTATAATGGAAAGGCAGCTCCTGAACTCACAGTCAAAGACCATTAACACAGACTTATATAAAAATAAACACAGTGTATGAGCAATTGACATAAGAACCACTCAGAATGATTGCAAACATCATAGCAGCAATCTGAAGCTACTACTGTGACGAGAGGGCACAGGCGAGCTAATGGTGCAGATCTATATAATGTGTTTCACTCACAGAGGGGAATGGTCTTGGCTACAGGTCATTTGTAAATGCCATGGGGTTAAGAACCCTTTACTTATCTCAAAGTACCGGAACCCCACTAAAACACAGATTTTCTTAAACAAGAATTATTATAAGAATTTCTATTTTATTTGCATACTGAACTTCTAGTGATGCATATAATAGGTAATGCATTCAGCAAATTTCCAAAGTGTCTTTCTCCATCTTGCCTCAATGCTTTACTTTATGTGTCTGTGGCTTCGTTTGTGTTTATCTCCACAGTAGTAGTCGATGCACTGTTGCTGTCATTTTCAGCAGCATTTTTAGCCTTTTTAAAGAGGTAGTTCGTAATATAAGTTCCCAATGCTCTTTTGATTGCATCAGAAGGACTAGTGACAGCTGTCAAGTGCTGCCTATCGCAAACAGTACCGGAGCGGTGTTTGGGCACGTTCTGGCTCCACTACACCACAGTTTCTGGGCTTGCATGACTCACTCGTGATCGAGCACTCCATTGGCAGACTGCCCCTCAAACTGCTGCTGCTGCAGGATGCTCTCGAAGTCTTCCATGCGCTGCTCCGAGTTCTCCATGTGTGCCGGCAAGTGGCAGTTCAGGAAGCAGACCATGTGACCGAAAATAGCCATCCGGGCGCTGACCCCTCCTTTATTACCCTGAGGAGGAAATCAAACTGAAATGAGCAATAGAGAACAAATGATCTCAACATTACAGCAACAGAAATTGGAATCACTCGAATTGTAAATATTTCAAAAAGGCCAGATACTGTATATCAGGGCTTTGCATTTAAAGTAAAATAAAAAAGGCTCAATTTAGAAAACAATAAACACACAACTTGCAAAGTTAATTTAAGGACTGACTGTAAAATGTGCGTTAAGTTGTTTGTTTCTAGTTAAGGAACATGAAAAAAATTGTTGATAAAAAATGTATGCAAATTGCATTTTGGTTTTAAAAACCTTGATAATCTGTAAATTTAAATAATATTAATCAGTGGGCAGTTTTCACAAAGCTCTTCTGCCAGCGCAATGCCACTCACCCAGTATCCTCCGAGACCAGTGCGAGTGCTCTCTGTCTGCACACCCCTCAGGAAGGGCAGGTGGTAGTACTTGGCAAACACCAGCAAGAAAATGCCCTGCATACGCTGTGACGTCACCTAGCGGGGGAGAGAGAGAGAGCGAGAGAGAGAGAGAGAGAGAGAGAGTGACTTTGACTTAAAATCCCTTTATTCTATAAAATAGAATACAAAATAAAAACTAAATAAAGCCACTCTTTAAAAAAGAAACAAAACAAAACAAAAAAAATACACTGGTGCAAAAATAAAAACGAGCCAACATTTCTCATTCCATTTTAAAATAGGCAAACTCCATCTTGATCCTGGAGATCATCAGGACCCTAAATATATTAATAGAATTTATAAAACCTGTGGCAAAACTTTATTTTTTCGGGATTTTCAAATAGCTACTTTTGACTGACCAAGGACAAAGTTTACTAATGAGCACCTATCCATCCGTTCAAAATTATACTTTACACTAAAAACAAAAACTTTTTTAGTAAAAATAACCCCCAAGGAAGCCAGCAGTTCTCTAAAAACAAAAAGAAGGGCTGCAGCCGAGGACAATCCACAAACAGGTGGAAAACGGTCTCCTCCGCGGGACAGAAGGGGCACTGGACACTGACCCCCGGCTCCACTCGTCTCAGATATCTAATTGTGGCTATAATGCCATGCAGCACTCTCCACTACAGGACTCTGGAGTGCTTAGGCAAGGGAAGCTTATACCGCACCCTCCAGACAGGAACTTCATCAACAGGGACACCAAGGTGAGCCCTCCACTTAGTGTCCACCAAGTCTTTCAACTTATTAAAATGTCTGGTTTTCACACAGATTTCACAGAGAGTCTTTTTCTCTATTGTGTGGAAAGCCACCTCAGTGACCTTCCTAAGTGACAGCAGCTTTCCAACCGGCTCTTCCTCCTCCTCCACTGTCACTGAAGTGGAAACCAGCACTGCGAGGAACAGGAGTTTCTGCTCTGGGGCCACGTTCTCCTCCAGAACCCTGCTCAGAAACTGGGAAAGTGCAGCACAGAGGGATGCCTGGAGATCACGCAGCACCTTCTCCAGGAAACGCTCTGATCTAATATTCAGTGCAGGGGTTAAAACCCTGCTGGCAAATGCCCCAGTTTAGTAAAATTGGCTTTAAGAAACAAAGTGGATAAAAAAAGCAGAGCTAAAAACCTCACATTTAAAACCCACTGTGTGCTCTCTGATTCTTCTGACCTTGTGATCTTCAAAAGTCTCCAAGCATTTAACAGATTATTATAAAAACCCTCCAACCCTGCATCACTAAAACAACCAAACAAATGTCTGTCAAAACCCAGCTCCCCTGCCTTCTGCAATAAACAAAATGCCAGATCTCTCCAGCTCAGCTGTGGGGTGTACAACAGCCTCTGGGCAGTCTGCAGCCTAGACGATGCCATCCTGCTAGGGATATCAATGAACCCCTGCCCTCCCTCCTCACAGGGGAGATACAAAACAGCCAGGTGGAGCCAGTGAAGCCTGCTGCAAAAGAACTTCACCAGGCATCTCTGTATCTCATTTAACAAAACCAGGGGAGGATCCACGCACACCAGCTTATGCCAAGCATGGAGGCGACAAGATTGTTAATGATGAGGACCCTACCACTGAAGGAGAGCCGAGAGAGGAGCCACTGCCAGCTCTGCAGCCTCCCCTTCACCCTGTCCAGCATCCTCTCCCAATTCTGCTGCATGAACTGTTCATTCTCAAAATAAATACCTAAAAGTTTGACTCCAATTTTGTTCCAGCTTAAAACTGAAGGCAGTAATGGGGGGGGGGGGTACTCTCCCAGCTGTTAACAAGAAAATCTTCACTTTTTGCCCAGTTTACTCGTGCTGAGGTTGCCTTTTCATACATTCTAATGTATGACTCCAGCACAGCAACAACTCGATCAGTTGTGACAAACACACTGAGATCGCATATGAGAACAGCTTGATGGGGATTGCATTGGGCGCAGCTGGTACTGCCAGTCCAGGCAGTTTCCCCCTCAGCTGGTTTAGCAGTGGTTCTATAGAGAGGGGGGCATAGAGCATCCCTTAGAGGGAGCAGCCTTGCTGTATCCGCCTCTGCACAGGGAAGGGGACAGTCAGACCGTTATTAATCTTCACAACACTAAAAACATTGTGACAAAGGAGTCTTATAAATGAAGTAAAAACAGGGCCAAAACCAAAAGCTTCTAAAACACAAAATAGATAATCATGGTCAACTCTATCAAAAGCTTTTTCCTGACCAAGCAAAATTAAACCAAAATCGACATTATAGACTTTGGATACATTATAAATATCTCTTAATAAAAACAATTTATCAAAAATCAATCTCTTGGGCACACAGTACGACTGGTCTGTGTGCACCACTGATCCAATGTTGGTCTTTAGGCGATTAGCGAGAGCCTTGGAAAGCAGTTTGTAATCGGAGCACAGCAAGGAGACAGGGCACCAGTTCTAGATGTCACAGAGGTCTCCTTTCTTGGGTAGCAGTGTTATCACTGCCCTGCGGCAACTCAGCAGCAGCTCCCCATCCCAAACACATTCCTGCAGGACCTGGTACAGGTGCTCACCAACACAGCTCCAGACCTTTTTATAGAATTCTGCAGGCAGTCCATCCAGTTCGGGAGCATTCCCTTTGGAGAGCTGCGCTACGGCCGCACTTAGCTCTGGGAATGCCAGCGGAGTGTCCAATCCGCTGCTCTCCTCCTTGTCCAGGCTGGGGAGACCCTGGAGAAGCGGCTCCATCTCTCCCGGGTCGCAGCCCTCAGCCTTGTAGAGATCAGTATAGAAGCTCACTGCAACACGCCTGAGCTCCGCAGGGTTGGAGACTTCTCCCCCCCCAGGCAGCCTCAGACAGCACATTGTCTTGCGCTCCGCTGTCTTTCTCTCCAGGCCGAAGAAGAAGGCTGTGGGGGGGCGTCCATATCTTTAAGTTCAGTAAAGCGGGCTCTGAGCAGAGAGCCCTTCACCACCTTCTCCAGCAGGCTGCCCAGGAGCTGCCTCCTCTCCTGCAGGCCCGATACGCCTCCTCATCGCTCTCACTGGCCAGCTGGCTCTAAAACTCAACAATCTCTCTCTCCAGCTCACTGACCACTGCATCCACTGACCTGGTGACATTTTGTGTGTATTGTTGACAGAAAAGTTTTATTTGAATTTTCCCTATATCCCACCACTGTCTTAAACTACTAAAATTAGCTTTTTCATTTTGCCAGTTTTTCCAAAACAATTTAAAATAATTAGTGAAGTTTTTGTCCTGTAGCAGATTGTTGTTAAAGTGCTAATATGATTTTGAATGTGATTTGGTTGGTAGTGAAACAGTGACGGAAACAAAATGATGATCAGAAAAGCTACTGGGTGCTATACTACTTCTAGTGAATTTGTTAATATGCTGTTGTGGAGTATAGAACCTATCCAGACACGCCCCTGACAGCTGATTTTTCTGATTACATTTGGTCCATGTATATTGTCTACTTGTGGGATGAAACCAAGGTCAAAAGTATTTAATACAGTGGCCAGTTCCCTGACAGATTGGGGATGGGGTTCCCTGTGGTTTCTATCTTACCTGACTGAGCTTTTTAAAAAATAAAATCTTCTCCTCCCCAATATCTCGTGCATAAATATTAATAAAATCAATAAAAATCCCAGCGTGTTTTATCTGCACTTTTAAAAGTCGACCTTGACCAATCTCCTCAATAGATACAATCTCCGCCCCAAATCCTGGAGAGAATAAAAAAGCAACCCCAGCACTAAAATTAGAACCGTGGCTTAAAATACAGTCGCACCTCCACTCAGACTGCCACTGAGACTCCTTACTGCTGTCTGAGTGTGTCTCCTGCAATAAAATCACGTTTGAACGCTTGCTGTTTAAAAAATCAAATAATTGTACTCTTTTATTAAAATCCCTGCATCCGTTCACGTTAAAAGAGCCTAAAATTTTTCTCCATATATAAAAATAGATTATTCAAAAATAACAAACATGTTAAAATAAAAGTTTTCTTAATAAAACTAGCCATTAAAAATGTTTAGATGCGGCTAACGTTTGCCGAACTGAGCTGACATATTTTTTAAGTCTGAACCTTTTTTTCTGGTCAAACTCATTCATAGACGATTTCCTTAATATTAAATCTGCAGAACACAAGAAAAGTTTCTGGTCTGGGAAAATGGATTACTCGCCTCTTACCTTTTGTTCTTTCTAGAAAATCGCTGATCTCATTCAGTGAATACAGTTTCCCCCTCTGGCTGTCTGTGATGTCAAAGGGCTGCGAGGTATCAGAGAGCCCGTCCTCCCATCCATCCTCGTCTGATCCCGCCGATCCGTCCTCCTCCTCACCTGCAGAATCTCCATCCGCCGCCGGTATCTCCGCTACCGACCCCGCAGGCTGAGGAGTCTTGTCGGGGGGGAGGGGAGGGGAGGGGGTGGGCCAACAGGGTCTACCTGAGCCCCGAGGCTATCCCCCCCCCAACACCGCTCCCTTCCAGCACTGGGTCCTCAGACATGAGAACCGCGGGTTGAGACCCGGCGCTCAGCTCCACCGCAGCGGAGGGTTGAGACCCTACACCTATGTCGTGAGAGACCATAAAGGGCCCCCACACAGACTCCTCCTCGCCCGCCGCCGGGTCAGCAGTGGCAGGACATGTTCTTTTTTTAAGTTTTCTTTTTTTTTACAACTTCAGTGTACACACCGTCCTTGTCTGCAGCTGCGCTGATATCCGGCTCCTCCGCCTCCACTGTCACCACCACTACGACTACTTTTCGCTGCTTCAGTTTGTAGCTTGGGGCAGGTCCGTTTAAGGTGCCCCTGTTCCCCGCAAGAAAAACATTTAAAAACCTCAGTGCTGGCAAAAACAACATAATCCCAGCCCTCGATATTAAAATGCCAAGCTACATTTAAAGTTTTATCTGGGTTACCAAGCAATACAAATACTTGTCTCCTAAAAGACATGACGTGCTTAATTTCAGGGTTTTTACATCCAAGGGGAATCATTTTGATCCGTGACATTATTTTACCATATCTTGAAAGCTCTCTTTCGATCAATGAATTATTAATAAAAGGGGGAATATTTGAAAATATTACTTTGGTAAGAGGCGTAGATAAGGGTGTTATGGTTACCAAAGGATCATTCAACATAAATCCCTCTTCCACAACTTTGTTAACCAGATTTTCTTGGTTAAGGAAAACGACTTGTACGAACTGGAAGGCAAATGCGGATATTTGCAAATATGGACAAAATTATCTTAATACTGGTCCTCATATATAGACCGAGATCATAAAACAAGACATCATCTCAATAACAAAAAACAATGAGACCTCCAGGGGGCTCTGCACCACACTGAGGGCCACAGAACATACAGAAACATTCAGTGCAAAGTGACCATGACACCTGACAAAGCAATACACAGTTTATTTACATGAACGCTGCTGTTGGTGCAACCATACATTTATAATCTTCCTTGCCAATGCCTGCACTAATAGTGTGTTCCATTATAGAACAAAAGGAGGCAATTATTTGATTATGGGGGTCCTCACTCAAGACCTTATAGAAGACCATAAGCCTAAAAAGTTTGGAATGGTTCAGAAACAAACAAACAAAACAAAAACAAAAAGTCAGGTTAATGCTCATTTTTTTACACCATTTTCGAAATCAGCCTTTAACTCTACTTAAATGTAATACAGGGTCATTGGACTGGTGAATTCTGATTAAACGTAAGACGGGGTCATTGGACTGGTGAATTGAGGAAGCACATAAACCAACACCTACTGTTTAGGCATGTAGAGAAAGATAGTGACATTTTCTGTAAAAGTCATTGTGCAACACGGTCTTGGATCTGCATTGCTTGGGGATGGCATTTCGCTTCTCTTTTGCTTATTCTTGGTAATTGCAACAGACACTTTGCTAATTACCTGGCTCCAGTCAAATGAAATGTATAAATACAAATGCATTTGCACTTTTAAATGAGCAATAGCTTATCTACTCTGCAGTGTTTTCTGCACTCTCATTGCGGTCAAGTGGTGCATAATTGTCTTGAGATTGATCACTATAGCTCCCACTGGAAAGACTAACACATCACCAACTCACAAGCACATATCCGAAGGGACTCAGTGTATCCATACACAGATCACTCCACTGGTCAGTAAAGATTGCATCTTTGAGGCGTTTATTGATCATGGAGTTCACTTCCTGTAGCCTGGGTAGGAGGGAGAGAGAGAGAGAGAGAGAGAGAGAGAGAGAGAGAGAGAGAGAGAGAGAGAGATTATTTAAGGGTGAAGCTAATATGCAGAGATCTTTAACTATATATTAAAAAAGAAATAATTAAAATGACTTACCCAATGATGTACATGTCTATTTTCCCGTCCCCCACATTAAGGCCCAAGAGGGAAGTGACATCGTCAGGAGGTACAGCCGAGCCCACGTTCCATGTGACAATGTGGAGCCTATCAGAAACAAAAGCAGGTCACCGCTATTTTAAAGAGCGGTGTGGCAGACATCAGAAGATTTTCTGCCTGTTGTAAATGGGCCGTGCACTATATATGAGGTGTGAAGTAGATTTAAGTAATTGTGTTCTATACAGTACTGATTATTATGGGGTTTTGGATAGGGTAGTGTGCAAGAGGAGCACATTTTAAAGGGATTCAACCCAAGACCACTCAGTCATGTGCATATACCCTGGGTGTGTGTATATTCCGACAGTATAGTAAACTGCAGGACAATACCGTTAACCTAGTAAAGGAGATACTGATGAACTCTAAAGCTAGAGGGTGAAGTCTGAAGTGCTAGCATTGCAGGTTCCAACCTGGGTGACCATGTGACTGGTGTTGGAATAACAGAAGAGGACAGTAAGTCATGCAGGACAGCATTAACAGCTTTGTTACTATATTTCACAGAGAGCGACACCTTTGAGGAATGATAATGTTAGTACTTGTTTGGATCTGATCTTAATCTATATGATCCTGGCTTCACTGCAGTTAATTGGTATAACATTGCAATTTTGTAGTTTAAAATGCAATATGGTGATCATTATCCTTAAAATAGCAACTAGCAAAACAACCATCGAACATCATTTGAAAATACCATCTTAAGTGCAAGCCTAGTAATTGTTTTACTCAGCAGTGACATCAGGCTGCCATGGATCATATAAATCTTTGTTGCAATCAATTGGCACAGATATAGTACACTTGGATAATCAGCACCACAGCAAAGGCATTGCATTGACCAAGTCAATGGTCTACAGCTACAAGACAAATAAATTAAAGTAAATTCAAATGATACTGTATATAGTGCTGTGTGTGGCTTTGATTCCCAGGAAGCCATGAACTTTTCTGAATCCCCTCAGAGCTTCAATCCCTTGACCCCCCCTAATTCTGTGGATTTAATGCCTGTTCTTTGAAAGCTCCTCGCCTTTGCATAGAAAATCAACCTTATAATTTTTAAAATCTTGCAGAAAGATGGTAGAATGATGATGAAAACCTAAAACCATTTGGTGCAGAAATGCAAAGTCTCTGATTGACTCCTTTATCTTTAGCCACTTAGACCCATCCTGCGACCTCTAGGATATTCATCTACAGATTACAGTCTGTTATAACAAGAACCCTCAACCTCACTTCCAGGAGTAAAACACGGTTTCAGTCAGACTACAGTAACTGCCTCCAGTGTTGATTCCACCCCATAGGGGGCTGCACTCGAATGCTTGGAAGGGGGCCAGGCCTGTGAAGGAGGAACGTGACGGAGAGACAATGCAGAGAAAGTGACAGAGCAGGGGCAGCGGAGTGTGCTGCAGGCTCCTGATAACATCGCTCCTTTGAAGGACAAGCATAGCCGGATTGCCTCAACACTACACAGAGACTTCAGTCTGTATGAATATTTACCGATTCATATTTTAAAGGTCACCAGATGGTTCCAAGTGGGATACGCATTATAATCAATCAGAAACTAATTAATCATTTTTGCATTAGCCGCGCAGCACCTTCATGTTTTCTGTTGATCCAAAAATGAACACAGATCTTTCTCGGCTTAAACTTCTGCAGTTACGGAGAACATACTAGACTAGTTCACATGCTGTAATGACTCGATCCTTCTCATAACCTTGTCATTGAATAATGCCTCTAGGACTCTTGTACATGTAGGGTAAAATATTAAGGGTGGTTAAATATGAATGGACAATTAGATCAAAACTCCAGTCATGTGACCTGGCAGTCTCGCTAACTCTGAAATATGTATGAGATTTAAGAGCTTGAAACAGAGCCTTAAGCCCTCCGACTGTCCATCTGCACTAGTTTGGATGACGACCTGTGCTAGATGAGGGCATACTAATACTGGAGACTGGAGCCCCCTGCCTGTCTGCCTGTCTGGCTATCCACACAGCAAGTCCAGGGCTTTCATCCATAACTATTTAACACATGAAGAGTTTTTAATAATAAATAAACATAATAACTTAATTGAGAAATGTTTCGACTAGAGGGCTTTCTGAACGCCTTCAGTGCTGAAATGAAATACATGGACAGGAGTTCACTGTCTGTGGCAGGAAAGACCTGCACAAGCAGTTACAAAAGAGACCCAAAGAGGCTGAACGCTGTAAAACGTGGTCTTCATTACCAGTCAATAAGATAAATAGTGTCACAGACTGTGGTAGACTGTTAGATGGCACACAACCAGCTTTCACAAATGTACTGCCTCTGCCACTGCTAAAGTATTAAGGGTTTTGTCTAAAAGATGGCGTGTATTAGAGATTGCTTTACAGCACCATCTGGGTTTAGAAAGTAATGGCTTGTGCCCGGAGGCTATTAACCTTTTTGCCTGCAGAAGATAAAGTGTTTGAGAATGTGCCATGCTACTGTACAATTTGCTAGGGAAAACTACAACCTCAATATTCCTTATTCAATGCATGATCATCGTCTAACCGAGCAACAAACTACTGAGGTTTACATTTTCTTATTTCCAATGGACTCCTGTTAGATATTGTCTAGTTTCCAGTGAGGTTTGAGCTGAATACACTAAGAGGTAACATCTAAGGACATTTTTTTAAACCTTGCTCTACTTTTAAATTATGTTAAAGAAGCAGACAATGTAAACATTTCTGGAGGCCTGATTCAATTTAATTTATCTTGCTATTACTTTACCCCTGATTTTCTCCACAAATAAAAATCGCCATTACATTCTCTCAGCGCAGCAATTCTCAAAACAGCTCAGAAGAACTGAAGGTCAGTGGGCGTCACCCAATCCCACGAGCCATATCTTGTATCTTCACACCGGGGAACTCAAGAGCAGTTATCAGCGAGCTACCAGCCCTTGGAAGACAAAGGCCAGCCCTGCAGGCGGTTGACTGGACAGTAGGATCTCCTGTAGCACCATGAGAAGAATCCCCATTGAAGACCAGTGACTTTGCGTAGCCGGGACACAAACCTGTGTACTCACCCTGCACACCATACTACCATGCTTTACCAGGTGAGCCACTCAGGGACACTATGGAGGCCTGGCTTTAAGATTTTTCATAAAAAAGAAGACAACAGTTAGAATCAGCACCTTGTTCATTTTTGATATTTTTTTTTTCTACCTCACCTCACCTTAAATTTGAACCTTTTGGTCCCCAAACCCTACTGGCCACTTTCCGCAGTGCAAAAGTTTATCTAGCTCTACATTATACAGTGACATCAACATGGTTATTTAACCCTTGCACTATGACAAAACACTGGGTATTTTTAGAAATAATTTTGTGACCAGAAGGCAAAATAAGATATGACTGAGTAACAGTCTATTTTGCCACAAAGCTGCTGGATAATCCAGTACTGTACCAGCAAAGTCCCACCCCTGGATACACTGAAACGCAGCAAGGTGACATGCTCCTGTATGTGCAGTTCTTGCACTGCTACATTATAGGAGCTCGCAATCCCGAGATTCTATTCACCCTTTATAAAGGACAATGGAAATAAGGCCTCCAAGTGACGACCAAAAATGAAATAATTACTATGTAGGCTTATGTGTGTAATTATGCTAATTTTAACAGTAATTTTCTCCTACTTTTTCCAATGTGAGTGCCATCTTTAAACAGCTTCAGTATGTTGGTAAACGATATGATATGTGATAAATATTAAAATATGATATAAAGATCACCTAAAAAAAAAATACTCAGTGTAGGTCCTTTATAAGATTTGATACTCATGGAAAAATAAGAATGTGGCAATAGACAAGTTCACTTCTGAAAATATTCTGAAATATACCCTGTGGTAGTTAAACAACTTCCAGAGCAAATATTTCAGTTTTGGCCATCACTTGTAGGCAAACTTCCCCTCTTACTGACCCTTGTCCTTTAGCCAGTGACTCACCTGAAGTCCTCATTGTTGGGATCCTTTGACTCTCCTGCTGCTCTCTGGGGCTGCAAGTTTCCAGACCCTGTCCCAGCAGACCCAGCAGAGGAAGGGAGAGCTCTGTCAGGCTGTGTCCCAGGTGGTTTGGCTTCAGGGACTGTCTGAGCCCCTCTGGCAGGCTGTGATCCCCCTGAGCTGGGTGGAGGGACTAAGGGTTTCCCGGCTGGTCCACCAGGATTCGGACTCTGGGCAGACGGCTGAGAAACTCCTGAATTAGCCGGCCTAGGAGCTCCAGGACCCCGCAGCATTGGATCCCCTGATCCCACAGGCCGAAGTCTGCTGGATCCCACAGAACCGGGACAACCAGGTACTGTGGGCCGGGGTCGACTGGACTGCAGAGGCCCTGGCGGTTTGGGGACTGGGTCACTGGATGCCACTGGTTTTGACCCGCTAGATTTATCTGGCTCTGGTTCCCCAGAGCCCCTCACTTGGGTTGCACCTGGTCTGCACGGTTCTCCTTGCTGGGATCCAGGGACTCCCTCTGTTGCTACAGCTGGGGAGAGTCGTCTGGATTTCTCTGGCACCTCTGACCCAATGGGTTTGGGTTCCTTTAGCTGGTGTGGAGCAGCGGGCCCCTGCATGGGGGATGCCCTGGGTTCAGCGGCTGGCACCACTCTGTTCGATCGCCCTGGTGGGGAGACACGTGGTCCCTGCTTTCTTTGGTCCTTGTGCTCTGGATTCATCTTCCAGCCTGGAAAAAGAGCTAAAGAAAATCAAACGAGAGAACATAAGGCCTGGAAGAAAAGATGGGCAGGGATGTGCAGAACATTGACCTTTACAATGAAACATTCCATTTGTCAGCTTGTAGAACAGCAATCTCATCACAAAAGCTTATTGAAAGTGTCCTTTCATTCAGGCAATCAAAACAAGTGGAGAGGAAAGTCAAGATAACCTAAATCTATTTATACATCACATTGGGTCCTATTATAAACTGGTTTGGTAGCTGTAGAGTCAAGAAATGTTGCAGCAAATAGCTTAAAAAAAACAGTTAAAGTTTAAAATAGAGATGCGGAAGGAAACTGCGGTGTCTGAAATGAGGATGTCTTGGATCTGCTTCAGTCTAACCTTCAGAAATGTATAAAACACATCTCAAATTAATCTGTCTCACAATATAATTTGGTATATACATAGTTAGCGATTGGGATCTGAACTGAAAATACAACACAGGTTTCTGATATATCATGCAGTATATCAATAACTGAATTATGTTAGGAGGTTGTAAAAATACAATCATTTTAATAGAATAATGTAATGTAGGTGGCATACTATATACTAGCATGGCAAGGAAAGGGTTAAGGATGACAGAATGCAAGAAAAAGGGATGTGAATGAGAGTGCGTAATAGGTAGTTATCTGTGAAAGATAAAGAAAGCAGATGAAATCTGAAAGAGGTAGAGAGGGAAGGGAATGGATGTGAATGGCAGGTGGTTAGATAGGGAGGTGCTGAGCTCAGTACACAAACACAGCGGTAATAATCAGTCAGGCAGGCAGCAGTAGCCTGCAGTTAAATGTCTAGAGCTTCCTTCTGTGTGCTGCCTCGAGATGCCATTTCAATGCAAGTCCTTGCTATCACAGGCTGATGGCTGCCGTACAGACAGCATTGTCTTATTATAGAACAGAGCCCAGGCGATCACAGTGGGAAGGGCGTGCGCCAGTGTATGACACTCACAGTAACTATGATCCGCCGCTGAGTTATAAGAGATAGGATTAGTTCACGATGACTTTATTCACTGCTGGAATGATGCCCAGCTCAGTAAAGCTGATGCATAGAGGAACACAAAATGATGAGAGAGGCTTCTTTCACAACTCAAGGATTGACTAGTTCCATGTTTTGAGTTGTAATGGAACCAGAACTTGCTAAAGGTCAGTTTGACAGACCCAGTAATTTTAGACTACCATGAAATTGCCTTGGGTGAAGTACTTCACAATTAGTGCTAACCACAGTGTGTGAAACCAACTGCAATAATTGTACTCCCAACCGTATCATTTTGATTTCCAACTGAGGAAGATTAAATCGCCTCCCACTCCTGGAAACTGTAGGTTCAGAGACTGTTCAAACATCTTCTGCACATATCTAGTCAGATTCAAGTTTTCTATTTGAGGAATCGAATCCCAAACCCTCTATTTATTAGAGCTGGAATCAATGCTGGGGGTTTAAGCACATAGGTTCAGATGCATTGATTCCTCCGAACCCCACTGGGTTTGGCATGCAGACATTTCTTGAGAGTTTGAAAACAATCATTTTAAAAAGGATTGATTATCTGTGCATGTAAACGTGGCATGTGTTTTAAAATAATGTGGAATATCTTTCACATTGGTGAAGACAGTTCTCAAATCAGCACATGAAACCAACTGCTAGTTACAGGTTACTTTTATTGAGAAGTGCATTTGTTTATTTTTGAAGAGGGAGTGGAGTATGTAGCTCTCATAGAAGACATGGCACCAAACTTCTATCTGATAGTGTGTTATTATCACTCAGGTCCAATATAGGCATTATAGTACCTCTAGGGTGCATGGCTGTGGATTTGGAAGTGTGTCAGATAAGCTCCGCTGTTGTCATGGATATAAAAATATATTATATAACTAGATCTAAAAATGCTACTGTGATAGGGAGTGTGGGTTAGACAGACAGGGAGAAACACAGGAAGGATGGCATTGACTCACTGCTCAAAACCAGATACGATCTTTGTGTACAGCACCTTGCTTTTGGATCATTATTGTGCTAGAGCACCGCGTAGAGAGTGATCTAAATTTTCGGTCGTGTAACTCAATGTCTGTCCTTCTCAGGGTCGAGCCAGTACTTTCCAGCGTAAAACATTTGAATAACAAAACAGCTCTTCTCTCAAATTAGCTGAGCAAAAATCTCCACGGCACAGAAAACAAAGGTTACGTATTAAGAGGGTTTAAACAACGCCCAAGGTCATTTCAGCCAATCGGAGAACAGCCTAGCATGCAAAATAAGCACAAATCCAACCCAAACCACGTAATATATACAAAATCTAGGAGAAAGAAACAACCCAGTTGCAGAAAGGAGCACTGTACTCTAGTTCTGAGCAGTTTCTTGCAGCTAAAATGATTTTATTCCTCTGTGGACATTTTGCTTTGTCTTTGCTTCAAAACAGGACTGTGCACGTGTGCCCTCTGATTGCAATCACACACACAGTTAAACAGCTAAAACTTCAAGATGAACTGGGAGGTACAAGCTCAAGATAGTCTTCACAAGCAAGCGGTTTTTATTAACCAGCCACATACCGCAGAGACACATTTTAGAGGATGTTCAAGGTTATTATTGTGCACAGCTAAAACTGAGCTTCTTGAGGCAAAATAAAATATTTCAATATTAAAATCCTAGTCATTGTTTAAACATAGGTGAAGGCATTAGCCAAAACTCTGCTGTTTAGAGCTATTGATGGGGAAAGCTTTCATATGATTATTATATACTTAATATCTTTTCATAAAGAAGGTCCATCACAGCTGGACATACGGTTCTCTAGATATAAGTGCAAGGGTGACACACAGACATATGGACAACCGCCTTCACTGTATCTCCTTTACCTGGTATTACCAGGGCGTTTGTACAGGAACTTCACAAAGTGAGACAGGATGAGCTGTCCCCTGTTGCACTGTGAGTTACTGTTTTATTTTATTGAAGTTTGGCAGAGATAAGGCAGTTTGGTCCCTGGCTCCCTGCATTCCAGCCATGTGAGAATGTGGCTGCAATGGAGGAAACTGTCCCAGTGACTGATTGGCCAATTAATGAATACATTACATGTCACAAGAGCACTTCTGTTAATTAAACTTCAGTGTGCTAGACATAATCCGACTGATTGTTACATGCTATATTTTCAATGAAAGTTTTGATTAGCTTTACAAACCAAAAGTACAAATGAAAGACAAATACAGTATGTGTACACACATATATATATATATATATATATATATATATATATATATATATATATATATATATATATATATATATATATGTGCTAAGATAAGTAGTTGATTAAGTAAGATTTATATGTGTCCAAAACGATACTTCTTTCAGCTATTTTCAATATGTCAAGCATGAAAAGGTTTAACATGGTTTTGTAACATTGAATGCTTTGAAAATAAGTCTCTTTAGTGAAGAAACTGCACACATTTGATCAAGTAGCAAGGAACGCATTGCTTTGTAAACAAACACAGTTCAACTGTTCATTTTTTTGCTGTAGATCCATAAACTGCAACAAAAGGCTGAAGACTTGAAGAGCATATTTTGCCTGAGGTAGCAGGACATCTTTCACATGAAGAGGCAGGAACTGAAACATCAGAATAAAGGTTTAAGTGCAATACTGTGAAGAACAGTACTTCATTAAAACGGTAGATAACATTATGCAAAGCTTAAACATAAGTGGTGAATCTGTGAAATAGTCCACCATTTTGAATGTAGTTAGGCTTTTCTAATTCAGCTGCTATTCATTCAAAATGCCACTGACAGTGTCCACTACTTCTTAATAATTAACCACGTTAGCATTTACAATGTAACTGCCTTGCATAAAAGGAGCTGTTGACGACTGTGTTAATTAGTCTCTTTGAGTAATCCACTGTTCACTCTGGGTTATATTTGACTAATCTACAGTATTCAGCTGGTTTTGAAAATTAAACAATTTAAAGATCAAAGGTTGGAATTAAATTTTAAACATCATTGGTCGAACTCATCGAAATGGTTTAATATCACCCAAGGGCTGTATGTATTATTGAATTGAATTAGACACTGTTTAGCATTCATATCACCTTCACAAAGGCTACATAACACTATGCACAGAATCCTCCTCCAGAATCACTTTGAAACCAAATGTTATTGAAAATTCTGTTTTGAGTGCATTTCTGTGTCTTGTTGTTGTTCACACTTTTACAGTAATCATTGAGAGCTAAAGGAATACTTTTTGAGGATTATAATAACATAAGCTCTGTGTTTTCAGAGCATGTCCCTGTATCAGGGAATCCACACGGATTGCATCAATCAATCCTATTAGGTGGTTAATGGAATCTAGGGGATTCACCAGTGCAGTAAAATGCTCCAAAAAATCAGAAATAGATTTCCCCAGTAGGGAGTAGATTGATCAGATCAAGTTCTTCTTATAGTTTTGGAGGTTTTCAGTATTTGGAGGAAACGCTTTGTAATGGATGTTATATTTGTTACGTTTTGTTAGGGAGTTCTAAAATCATATTCTGCTACATAGAAGTGCTTCACATTATACTACATACTGGTGAAATATCACCTCATTCCACCTTTTTATGTTACATCCTCAATATTGGCAGAGTTCATAATGGCTCTGTATAAAATAATAAACTTAAATATCACTGAATCCTTTCAGCATGAATAATCCTTTCAAAAACAAATGAATGATTAATTTTTATAATTTCAGGGGGTGCAAGTTCACACATTGGATGCCAGTTCTTTGACGTTTCTAAAACCCATCAAATATTAAGTACTGCCTTCCCACGCTGTCTCAAAGCACTCTATGAAGGTTGGCTTAGACATCCCAAAGCAATTGAAAAGAAGGCTGCAAGCCAGCTGTACACATCGATAACAAGCATGTTTGAAACATACCGCCTCCGCCACTGCTGTTAATTTAAAATGACAGCTGTGGATCAAACGTCAGCAGGATGCTAGAAGTGCATGATACAAGTCTGATTAAGAGTGGCGCAAAATCAATCAATGAACGAATGTCCTTGTAAAAGTTTCATTACAATGGGATCATTGGTTATCTTGATATTTGTCAACATTTTCATGAAGACAATGGACAGGTTGCACCTTCTATCTCCATATTCAGATACTCCAAAGAGCTTGTGTGAAAGAATGTCTTTATCGAGGCAGATCTCTAGATATTTGTAAAAGTCTAAAGTATGACATGTGTACATGCAGGCTCCTCTACTGTACCCCTGTAACCAGGGATATGCAACAATATGACTAACGTCAAAATATAAAAATATTTGGTAAAAGGGAAATCTGAAATGTAATTACAAATTCACTATAACATGAGCTTTAACCCCTTGCCTACGTTCCAAAGATGCAGATGATTCCAATAGGGCCATTCCAGCTCAAGTGGACCAAATTCTGAAATTCTGGAGAGATGTATTCTCCAATTTATGATACATAAACAACACGTGATGGAAAAAAGGATGGTGTTTGTGCTGCGAAAGAAGTATAGATATATATATATATTTCAAGCAAACCCCTTTGGTCCACATCATACTTCAACTGGAATGAAATAAATGCATTGTATTTTATTGCCCATGAAAACTGCAAGTAAAGATCCTGGATCCCTTGCAGCAGCTGCAGGAAGGAAGCAGTGTGGCAATCACTCACACAGCTGTGGTTTGGATTTCCTGGGGAGATAATGACTACTCGTGGTTAGACAGCCAACAAGTCGAAAGAACGAGGTTCAGATATCATGTTCTCCGAAGCCTGCCTCCACGAAGCAGCTGCTAGAATCCTCATATCCTCAATGTCTTTTGGTTCACTGTGGGGAGGACGATGACGATGTAAACTACATAAACAAATACTGTGCTTGAAGGTACCGAGAATATCAGCCAGGTTAATCAAGAACTTAACGGCACGAGCTATGAGGACCGGTTGGAAGAATGAAATCTCTTCACTTTAGAAAACAGGGAGGGATTTGTTTCAAAGGTCACACATGATACAGATAAAGCTGACCCTCATCGCTGCTTCAAACTCTGCAGATGAGAGAGTACAAACGTTCACAATGGAAGGTAGGCAGTTATAAATGCGTTGAATAGTATGCTGGGGAAATGCAATCCATTAGCTGGTGCAACTAGAAACCAATTTCCTACTTGAATATCATATAGGTCATAATCAAGCATAACTGATGCATTGAGAGAACTTGCAGCCATTAAGCAGGAGGCAAGACACTTCACAAAATACAACCGAATACAACTTGTACACATGATTAACATTATTATACAAAGTAATATATCAACCAAGGAAACTGAGTTGCATGCTGTAGAAGCCACTAACCTTAGTAAAGCTAATGGCAACTTGATAACCCTGCTAAGGATAGTAGTTCATCCAGCATGCAGCCCTTTACTATTACAAAGCAAGACAACAGACCCTCGTGGATGAATGTGTGTTCTAGATCACTCAATACTATTTTTTTTTTTAAAGACTTGTAGTCTTCCAGATTAATAACATGCTGCAATCTAACAATTTGCTAGGTGACTCAGGCAGTAAATTCACTAGCGTCATGATGACCCTGGAGGACTGGGTTCAAATCTGGCTCAGGTCACGCGTGAAATGCGTTTTAGGGGCTCAACCCTAATACCCTAATTGACATCAGATCACAAAACCATCAGGCAATTTGTCATTTATAAATAGGGGACAAGTGTTTTAACAGAATAGGTGCATGCATTTTCTAGAGATACGGTGTTTAATGCTCAACCCACAATCAGTCTATTAGCTTCACAACCATATCAATACAGTCCATTTCAGTAACCTGTACAAGGCCATGTTTTATAACACAGGGATGAAACATCTATGACCTGCAGGGCTTCAGTGGAAAGTTTCACGGTTCATTAATCTGCCATTGCAAAGGGGTCAGTGAACTCCATGCTTTGTTAGACACAGATCTTACAAGGGCATGGTGCATAGCTGGCTTTTTGCAGTAAGGTAGAGAACAAGGAAATCAGAATTCCTTTTCAGAATACATCTGTGGCAGTTCTAAACCATTTACAACTGCAACATCCCATAAAACAGGTTATATTTGATACTAAATTACTAAATTCTCTGCAAGACTTATTGATATCAGTATTCAAATATATACTTTGACTACTAGGAGGGATAGAAAATGTGCTTATTAAATTGAGAAACACTTTTAGTTAGTTTTAAATGCATTGTGAGCACTAATTCAAGTTCATTAAACTAGTTATACTAGTTACTTATTCTTTGTATGTGATAAAAATCTTACAACTATCAATTTTATCCATCATTTATCTCTTCACCCCCAGTTACAAGCTCTACCAGATAAAAGGAGAACTGCAGCTCCCTTCCCCTACAGTAGGGACAAAAAACTCTTCTCCCCAACTTCTCCCTGGGTCTCTCTGCGAGTCACACATACATGCAGCAGTAGGGGGTTATAAATCCAAATATTGTTACAGCTCGGCTGATATTTTTTATATCTAATAAAAAGAAACTGTTAAAAACCCTACTGGGCACTATAACTTGTTATTAATAACCCATTATCTGTCAATAACATTGTGTTTTCTTTCTCCCCCACAGAGATAAAGAGCACATAAAGAGCTAGCTTATTACATAACTCTTTAAATCTATGTCCAGTGGCATTTGATACAACTCTGATTTCTCCAGCGTAAACATAAAACGACAATGCTTGCAAAATGACATTTCACTTTAGGCAACTTAAAAGATGGTAATTTGAGTTCTGGTTTAGCATACCTTGCTCTTCTTTACAATGCTCATGCTTTGCCATGCTTTCACATATTACACTTTGCCATGCTTTCACATATTACACTTTGCTATGCTTTTACTAAGGGAAACGTTTACTAAGGACAGCATCAGAACTGTCTATACCAAATCCCTCTAGTAAAACTTGCACTTTTTATTGCCCCTCTAGGGTCAATTCAGTTGATCCAAATACTGATGGATCTAAATATCACCACTTTATAGATCACAGTTGACTCTTCCAGTCCAGGCTTTCTCTCCAGCCCTGTTCTAAATCGTTTAATCAAATGAATGACACAACAATTGAGGTCCTAAAGTAATTAATTATTTCATTTGCCATATTGAACCCAGAGCTGAATGTCCCCCCCCCCCCACCCCTGAGACCAGATCATTAAACTATGTTTCTCTAGTCAAACATCAAAGAGTGCTTCTCCTTAGAATACTTCTGTCTGTAAAATCATGCAACCCGGCCCAGAGGGTATTATTCCAATTATCTGAACGATGGTGGCAATCAGAGCTGCTACTCTAGATTAATTAAAGTGACACCCTGGCGTGTTGGATGCATGAGTTTATCTGTGTGTTACTGTATCTGAATAAACACATTTCACTGCAGGGTGCTTAAAAAAAACAACATGTCCACTTTGCTGCCTTCAGACACCTTGAAGGACACCACTCACTCAGAGCTGCCATGCTGTGTGCTCTTGTGATTAATATTTAACGTTATCTCTGAAAGCTTTGCTTGAGAAGAATGGGGGTCGTATTAAGTACAGATGAACCCGCTTTATATCGTGATTCCGTATTAAGTACAGATGAACCCGCTTTATATCGTGATTCCGTACAGGCATCGTTATTGATATAAAGCGGGTCGTGACATAAAGCAGGTTTCACGTTTGCCTATGACAGCACATTACGAGTGCGAGAAAAAAAAATGAAAGAAAACTAACAGTGAATTAAAGAGCAGTGTTTTGATACAGTACATTTAGTCGTTGTTTACATTTAAACAAATGCATAGTCTACAGGACTAATACGTTTTGTATCATTAACTGGGACGAAACTAGTTTGTGTCATGATCTACAAAAAGGCATGAATTGTAGACTGGGGAGAGATGTCAATTTGGTGTTGCATTTGGTGTTTTTTTGTGAATAAGTGTTAAAAAAAAAAAAAAAAAAATGGTGACGTTGGTATTTTGTAACTGAACTGTATCCCGTTAAGACCGCCCACGCAGCTATTTGACAGGCTGCTCAAAATGTCAGTTTATCAGCCAAGATGATTATTGGTTGTTAGTTGCGATGGAAATTACTTCTATCATGTGGTTACTTAGTAAAGCCCAGACACAACAGGCTGCACAAAACGTGACAATAGGCGGGTTTGTGAGATGATATTAAGAAAGTTAATTTCTCAAAGAACCTATGTGCATTTTGAAAATAAAATGTAATAATAAACGGGGCATGGGATTACATGGTGTGATATAAAACGGGTTAATCTGTAGTTAAAGCAATAGCACACTGCGAACAGCGCCCTCAGTGGCACCTGCTGGCTGCTCTAGCAGCTTGCTGCTTTTATGGTGGCTTCTTTTGTATCACGTCTTAGTCCTTTAACTCTTACTGTACCACATCTTTCAGAGAGTTGACCTTTCTTTTTTTTGGTGTGAAATGTTTTCAGTCAAAGGAATATTTATTTATGGGTAACATCATTGATACAAACACAAGAATGAAGAAAGGCCAATTCTTCTGAGCTAAAGTCGGATGTAAAGTTAACCAGTGAGCAACACCACTATCTTGTTAAAAAACTAAATATCACATGCATTTAAACTAAAACAGTATTTAAATGCACCTAGTCTGGAAGGGTTAAACAAGACCATGTACTCATTCATTCCAATCATCCTCCTTCCTTTTTCATGGACTCCCAGTTTCCAGTAAGTAATTCAATTCCCCCTCCTCCTTTAACAGCATCAAACATCTCAGAGCAACCCTGTACTATATCCCTTTATTGTAAAGACATATGATCATAATCAGAGGAAGCATCATGAGAATCATGAACGCGTCACACAGTCGCCAGTTACAGAGAGGGAACGCTCGTCTTACCTTTCTATTCCAACACGCTCGCTATATGTTGTTATTCCGCTGGGCGGTTTGTCTCACAGGAAGGACACAGTGCAGCTCGTATTAGTACTGGAATTCACCGGGCTGTGGTTGTTGGTAAACTACCTGCTAAAGTTCAATCAAAGTAGCAGTTGATGCTGCCAGAGACATTAACTGGGCAGAGCTGGGCTGCTTCTGTAATCTGCAAGTCTATAAAAAGACGCGGGGTCCTTAGGAATCCTTCCTTAGCGTGGTTGTACAAAGAGAAGCGTCGATTTGAGAAACTCCCACCTGCTATTCCGATAGATCAAATATACCAAGTCAATGTGTCTCTGTTACTGATAGCGGGGTCGATCTTGCGCGTGTGGAGCTATTTGGAAAAGACACGGCATGGAAGACAAATCTATGAGAGCTGCATCGCTGTCTTTATAGCCTCACAACTGCAAACACATCTGCATATATTATTAAACAAATTAGGCGTTTATCTCTGGATCAGCTTCCATGCCGGTGCTGCCTGCCTGTATCGGATTAGTGCCTGTGACCCAGCAGAATTAAGAAGTCCTTTAAAGTCGGGTTGTATCGAATTGTGTATAGCGGTTAGGTCCTGCTTCAATTTATTTATTTTTTTTAATATGTCAGCAATGTTCAGTTGGTAATTCCGCCAGTTAATTATCCGCGTTGGTATTACACAGCTAACCGCGCATTGGTGATGCACCTCCTATTCAAGCGCTTCTATTATTTTTGCCCTTCAATTCTAGGCAATAACAGACTGTCCCCGCTGAAACCCGTTTACACAAATAAATGCCGGTCGGTGTCTTTGAAGGTTGCTCAATGACGTCCGCTTTGTTGAGATGTTGTTGCCTCGGAGAAACGTTTCTGTAAATACAGTACGTGATATCGTCTTTCTTTTCTACTGTGGAAAAACGCAGTAGCTACTACCGTATCTACAAAATTGTCATAGCACTGAGCGATAGTGCTTGAGTTCTGCTGCCAGTGTGTGTGTGTGTGTGTGTGTTTGTAAAGGCTAGTCCAATATATTACGGCAAACGTGCACGAAGCTGCTTTGCTCAAGTGTTTTCAAATAAAGGAAATTTGTCATGCCTGGATGAACCCTTGTCCTGTCACCCAGCACACTGAGTTCGTTTCCTGGAAGGTAATACCACGGTACGTGGTTACCTGCTGCGAGCTCTCGCTACTCCCACTGCAATTTAAAGGGACCAGTCTCAACAGTGCCACGGATACACGAATAGAAGCAGAGGGAGGGCGTGTTTTTATCTCATCAAAAAGTACAGCATACTTGCTATACTGTAAACCTCTACAGACAGACCTTAAAGATTACAGGTCATCGAATCAGAAAGCATTTGCGTGGCTCTATATTAAGAACACTGTACTCAAATGTGGAGAGTGGGATTATTCAACACTCACAGTAAATCGTACCTCGTTTTATATAGGCCAGTGCAATGCAAGTATTCCACCAGTCAGTGTTACTATAGCAGGTGCATTGTTTTAAAGGGACAGAGTCCGTTTGTATTTCAAACCTACAAAAACAAAAACACATGACAAAGCACGCACAGCTCAGAAATATATTGATAGACTGCTATACAATCGCATAAAACAACGTGTGAACGTATACGAATCTCTTGGTTTCTCATTTAGAACAAAAACAAAACAAAAAAACCCACTTCATCATATTGTGCAGCCCCTAATGACTGAACCTTTATTTGTTTCCGGGGTGTGGTTCTCGTCAAGTAATGTTTTGTGCTGATTTCTTTCTTTTTTTATGTACAGTACATTTAAATACACATTACAGCAATTGAAAGCGGCACAGATATGTTTTGTCTTCAAAGAATATTGCATACTACTGCGTGAACGTAATTGTGTGACTGCTGAAATGGTTTTTTCTTTTTTTTTTTTTAAGTTTTACCAGAGTGTATAAATGAGATCTAATAATGGCGGGTTCTCTATTGCTTTTCAAAGTGAGATCTACAAGGATCTAAATGTGGGGATTAAACAAACACTACAGTGTTCATAGCAAACACACACACACACACACAGCAGCAGCAGCTCACACCAGCTAACTTCTGCTGAGCGTTCAAATTACCTTGACGACACCACAGGGACTTTTCCCCCAGACCACGTGACTTCATGTGCAGCGGTCCTGACATTGCCACACTCCAATGTAAAATTGATGAAACTTGACATTGGCATGGCTTTCTCTCAGGTGGACAACATTATTTTTCTTACATTAGTCCTGCAGATCTGCATCATTGATATATGAATACAGGATTCATTTTAAATGAAATAATAATTTCGCAGTGCAGTTGGAATATTTAACTCAGTATCTATAAGTGAGATCAAGAATCAGCATTGCATTTGGAAATCCCATGAAATTGTATTTCGGAGCCGTAACCAATAACCCGCTATGATAAAATATTTTGTCACCTGTAATAATTTGGAAACAATATTGCCACATGGTTTCAAATCAGTTGTCTGTGGTTAATAAAATACCTAATTAACTTCCAATCATTTCCCATGACTTTTGGTATGATCACCTTTGGAGTCCTCGCAATTCCAGACATGTTACATCATGTGCTGCACCAAAATTGTGCACAAGTCGGGGGATATAATTTATTACTCTCTTCAACATTTCACTTTCAACTTCTCGATAGCTTCGTTTCACCAATCTCCAGCAGTATTGCATTGGATTCAGGAATGGAGATAATCTGGCCTGTTGATCAAGAAGTGCTTCCAACCCAGTGTTAAAATATTGTATGTGTTGCATGCTACTCAGGGGAATAATCTTGCAATTAGCATTCAAGCTACACTGTAAGTGTTCACTCCCTGAACAGAGTATTTATGGTTGTCCGTTTCCCTTGGAGACAAGGATCATAGTACACTGAAATACATTTTTGTTTGATCATATTTCATACAATTACAGTGACTGTAGCTAATTAAATAATTCCATAAGTGTTGCCTGTCCAATCACTATATATATTCTGAAAGTTTACAACAGTAAATTTGTAGTCATTTCACAGTTTTTTCCATATACATTTACCACAGTTTACCATTTTTATATGCTTTACCAAACCTCCCTCTGCTTAACCATTCTGTTACTGGGATTTACTACACTTTGCTATGCTTTACTACACTTTGCTATACTTTTTTTTAATAAGGTGCACTTTTAAAAGGAATGTTAAAGCCGCCTTTTCTTGTCATTTATAATTTTAAAATCTACATTAGGTTCTCAAGCAGTTTATTTCTTGTTTTAGCAAATTACCATTTTCTCATTTCAAATAATACATGCTTTGTAATATGCCCAACTATCATTTACTTTTAAGCAGAGCCTTCAGATAATGCTCTCTAAGCTCGATATCTGTTATTAGCTGTTGTCTAATTTGCTGTTTCTGGTTTTTCACTCCATCTTTTTCGTATGATTCTGCTTGACACACGCATCCACAATGTTTAGAATTCAAATCCTAGCCTTTTACTTAATGTATTATGCCTATATTTAATGTATTATGCATTGTTCCTCACTATTTTGTAAAGGGCTTTCTGATGATGGTCTACTATGAAAGGCACTATATAAAATAAACCTCGATTGATTGATAAACAAACAGAATTCTACTGCAATATAAATTCTTCATAGAGTCTTAAAAAAAGGAAAGAATTTCTACTGAAGTAAATGGAACAGAAGACATAATAGGAACAAACACATGCTGTTCTCTTCTAACCCCTCTTTTGGAAAACAAGTGCAGCTACTGCTGGAGAACCAACGATGGAAAAAGGTCTTATCTACAAACACACACTGAAACGCAGCACTGTGGAGAAGATAAATGCAGTACATTAGGCATGCAGCTGCTATGTGAGTCACACCATTCCTCAGAAAATGATTAGATAACTCCTGGGTACTAAACCCCATAGAGAGTCTTATAAACATCATGTTGCAGTTGTGTTGCCTAAGCGGTTGCTAAGATAACCCAGGTCTCAAGTCTGTGAGATTGCTCTTCTAAAATGTTTGTCTTAGAGATGTGTGATCCATGGCTAAAATCAAAGCTGAAAGCCCTAGGGCTGCATTTTATTTGATATTTACTGTCCTTTGTCCAATTTTTATGATGTGCACATTGATTCAGAGAGGTTCTGAGTGCAAATGTTGAAGTGCAATGTGTAATGAAATTGAAATTGGCAGCAATGTGCACTTCTGTTGTAATTGGAGCCATTGATCACCACTCTACACACTTAAGAAGTTAGCAGTGGCTGATCCAACCTTATTTCCTGCTAACAGGTCAAACTGTTGTCTACAATATATTGGCAGAGCAAAATGATCCTGTAACTTCAATACTACTAGGAGCATCTACATACAAACCTGATCACCTTTAACACAATCCTAACCTAATGCAAATGATATAAATAATATATATATATATATATATATATATATATATATATAATATATATTATTCAGAATCAGCATGCAAAATTGCCGGTCAGTCCCCCAGCAGGATGGTTGAAATATTATTTTCTAAACAACAATATGCTACCCTATTGATACGCAATATGATACTCCTGGAGCATTTAGAACGAGATAACTCAACAACCTGTCATTAGGGCTACACATCTGATTGACCCAAATGCAAGTAAGCAAGGCAAAATCAGGCACACCGTCTGTCACACCACAGCTTATAATAGCTGTGCTGCAGCAATTTAACAATGGAAGCCATCAGTGCAGTGAGGGCTGAGGGTTAGGAGCTTGGTTGGCAGGTGCTTCATACCCAAGCCTGCTGGAACAGGTTTCGCTGCCCAGTTCCACCCCAAATTTCCAAGAAGGAATTAAAAGGTGGTAATCATTGAGGAAGCTCACTTATGATGTTAAATTTGTGCTATCCAGACAGGGGCACGAAAACTATTGACAATTTTATGGCTTGTGTTTGTGAAGGCAATAAAATAAGGCATCTCCCTCTTGTGGATATTTTTGTAATTACAGAAGAAATTAATTGATTCTCTAATGCTCTAAAGAGAACGATGCTTTCAACGCCATACTCACACTTCGAACTAACGTGTTCTAATTCTGCATTTTGTCCAACAACCATGTTCAGTTTTACACTACAATATGTTAACTGCATTTGCCGTATTCTTCCATAATTTAGTGTTCTGGGCTCTGAACCTGATCAGAAAGAAAGCCGCCCAGTTTCTTTACATTATACAAAGGTAGTTTTAGCTGCAAAAAAAAAGCCCACCTACCCACCCTCCTTTTACACCTGCTTGTCACTGAACCAAACAGATTTGCTCCGCACATCAGTACAAGATTTAAATTCAATGTTTAAGTCCTGATCCAGATCAGAAAGCAAAATCAGAAACGTGTATCTGTAATACCATAAAAAGTTGGCACCCTTCTTAAAAAACATTTTAAGTCAAATTGGTCACCACCCCTGCAATAAAAGTACATGCACAGTAAAACCTCGATTATTCTCACACCTGTTCTCTAAACAGACCCTTGCAAAACTGTCCTGTTGTGTGCAATGCTTTTCTGCATAGTATTTTTGTCCTTAACTGGGAAAGTCAACTGTCACGAGCTGGATTTAAAATGTTTGTTTGACTGTTCTAGTAAAACGTTTACATCCAGACTCAGCTCTCCAGCACTGTCACCCTGCAACTTAATGAAGAGGGCTAGTCCAAAAACAACATCCAGTCCCACCTAATGAGCGCACCAACTCACTGTAAACGAACGCACACTATACGTGGTACTGCCAGAAGGCTATTGACGTGGCATTTCGTCTCTCCCTAGCCGGAGCGCCCATCTTTCCAAATAAACAGGTTCAGCCGGACCGGTGTTTTATCAATCCGCTCTTCATTTCTCTGCCGCTGAAGGAAGATGTGGCTAGTATTTATGTTCGCCGGCCTGCTCCACAGCATTTCACCGTATGAAATAGACCTAAAGAAAATTGAAGGCTTGGCCAGGGGAAAAGTAGAGGTAAGCGAATTCCTTCAAAAAGTGCAATGTATTTTCCAAGTTCAAAACAAAGTTTTTCTTACATAGTTGAATAGAGGCATTTTCTGCAGGGCCGTTCTTGTTAAAAAGAGGCCCAATTGCATCTAACTTGCACTAACACACAAGTCAAGACTTACTTAACGACACGGTATATTGAGTAATTGTTTTTATTTTTTATTTTAAATAATTGAATACTTTTGGCTAACCCTGTTTGGTTTGTATATAAACTTTAAAACAGTGTGTAATATTACGCATTTTGCCTTTGCCACATATCGAAATTCACCGGTTTAGAATGTATTCTATCGTATTTTTCAACGAGTCAATATAACCGTACAAGTAGTAATTCTGGACCTTTTCGGTACCAATACTCTCTTTGTTGTTTTTTTTGTTTCCAAAACATTAGAGGTTGGAAGCTGCATATTAGCTAATCAATGTATACTGTGTAACATACTGTAGCCTCCAGCAAGATGTAACCAGGTTGAAATTCCTAACATTTTCAGAGATAAGGACCCAGTGTTGCACGTCCCGTGAGTCTTTTGTTGTTAAAACCTGGATTCTGGCGTCAGAAAAAAACAAACAACCAAGCAGACCACCATCTCCATGTCTCCAGAATCTGTTTTGAATTAGTTTTGCATAGCACCAATACCGGGCAAGCTGGTGCACATTATGACTACACTAGTAGACACGCTTCAGTTTTAAAGAAACAGGCTTCAGTTCTGTGTCATCATTGACATATAGTAGCAATGCAGACCCAATCTGACCCTAAGATGGAGAAATTCACTTGCCTTGCACTCAGCCCTAGTTAAAATGCGTTTCTAATATAAACCAGCAAACAGGCGCACGGAAAGCCTGCTCTGAATTGGTTAAGCTTGAAGACTGCTTTCCTTCCGTGCTTGTCAGGATATAGTCTAGCCGGTAAGCAGTAAAACCCCAGAGACTGAGGAGTATAACTTGCTCCTGATTCGGGTATAATCAGTTCAGAGCGTATGACATATTAAGGGTGCATTTGTAATGGTTGTCAAAGATCAGATCTAGGAAACCCGGTAACAATTCTAAGAAACTTGGGGGTGAATTTGATCCCAGGGGGATATAGATGGATCTAATAAATCAAGTAGACAGGCATGTTGGATGGTGCCTTCATCACTTTACACTGTATCATTTTTGCTTCAGTGTTTTTGAAATTATGAATGATTAGAGAATAGATAAGTAACGGAGACTAGAATGAAATGCCAGAGAGTTATTATATGGTAATCATTTTAATGCGTGAATAAGCTGTTGAAAATGCTGAAGATTTTAATGAGCGTCTGACTGAAACATGAATCACAGCAGCAAGTCTCACGATAACCTCATGTATCCCTACAGACCTGCGGAGGATGACAGCTGAACCGGCTCAGGGAGGTACAGTCTCATTATTATTATTATTATTATTATTATTATTATTATTGTCGTCTCCCGCCCATCTTTCCATATGGTTGTACAAGATCCTCGTTGTAGTCTGTTTGCAGTAGCCTGCTCTAAGTCTTCATATGAGGCTGTACGCACTACTTCACTGATTGTGTCAGACACTAGGGGGCAGTGTCTCTAATGTCCTGAGGTCAGTCTCACCAACCGTATCCCAACCGGGGCCAGCTGCAGTGAACTGAACTGTTTTATACACAAGAGGGCAGTGCATCATTTCATTAATAGCAAGGCATTTGTAGACAATATTTGTGCTTATCATGCTGTTTAGAAATGCAGTTCAACCTCCAGGTGAACAGAGTGCAGGGAGCATTCAAGGGATTGCACCTTATGCCGAAGCAAGATGTGGGGTGGAGCTTACAGCCGTACTGAACAAAGATGCTTGGGGATTTAAAGACGGCAGTGAATTATTACCTAGTTGTTCCTTCTCTCCATTCTCTGCAGGTGAAGGCATTTGTTACACAGGACATCCCTCTTTAGTATCCTTTCAACAGCAGTCTGCTGTAATGTATGGTAACTGTCTCTCAGTGAGTGAGTGTGGATACACAGAGCAGAGTCCTGCACGGGTCCCATTTTCACAGCCCACTTCCGACCCAGACCTGCTGCTGTAGGACCTGACCCAAACCTGAGTTTATACAATAGTCTGTATAGAGCGTGGTAGCTTTCTCTAGTGGTCTGGGTGTATTTTGACATTGTAACATATTAACTGTCTCTTCTTACTTTACTAAATAAAACACCTGTCTATTCCTTTCGTGCCACCAGTTGAAAGGGCGCTACACCTGTGCTTTCGCAGAGATATTAAAGTTTTGTGGCTGTCGTACACAAGCACATAATGTTAATGTTGTTTTACAAGCAACTGATCCAGTCACATGTTCATTATTTTCATTGTCTAACACAGAGTGACAGTGAGTGAATGGGAACAGGCCCAGACTGCACAACTGTAGAGCATGAGTAAGGACAAGCAGAAGGAATGTCTCATGAAATCAAAACTGACATCACAGGAATAATATATTAAACGCATTTGTTTACCTTAGAAAGGCACCAGCAGTTTTGTTGTGGGGTTCTTAGCACTGTTGCTGTTCATTCTACAGTGTGAACTGACTGTTGTTAAGAGCCATCTGCAAGTGAGGATTCCAGTCCTGGAATGAATTCGGGATCAAAGATTAAAGGCTAAAGTCCAAAAGACATTGGCAGTATAATATTGCCTTATCAGTTTCAGTCTCACCTTAAGCTTCTATTTTCAGCATGTATTGTATATATTGATAACTGGGTAGGTTAAATAGATAAAAAATAAAAATATTGGAGACAACCATTGGCAACCAGCATCTCTTTCTGGAGATCACTTATTTCATGAAGCCAAATGAGTCCAGTATTTCAACGACCCTCCTATCCAGTCACTAGAATGGGTTGGACAGCCAATCCTGTTGAGTGTTGGGGTGTCATGAGAATAGATTGACCACAAGCAGCCACTGTGAATGATATAATTAAAATAAACCCCTGCATCTGCTGTGCGAGTGTCTGTTCCAGTGCAGGTCTGTCTATCTCCTCAACTGCTGATTTAAAGTCACAACCTCGTGATGAAACACCTCCCTGGAGCTGACCCGGAGCTGGTCCTTCTCAACCATTATTATGAAGAGTTGGATGTAAGTATAGCACTTTACATGTCATGCTGTACATATTGTTACTCTTCGCTATGTTTATTATTTATTAATGTTTTTTCTGCAGATGTATCCACTGAAAGTAGAATACCTCATTCACGTGTTGTCTTGTGTTTCTGTTTCAATAATAATTTGTATTTGTGTCCAGTATACTTTGGTATAATGACCCTGGATGTCTCATTCCATATGTCTGCCGGCAAGAGAATTGTGGAACACATTATAATAGCAAAAGGAATTTGCTATCACTATATTACGTGGCTTCTTACAACAATAAGACTGACAGTGAGGTATGTTCAAACCATTGCAGAGCAAGACTGAGTGCCTGCTGTGTTTTTTCAGCGGATCCTTCTAAATGATATGACCCGTAAAGAGATCAACGAACTGCTGGTCTCGCTGGGCTTCTATAAGAAGGCAGACCCAGATGACCCGGTTCCATACGAGTTCCGCTACGCCCCTGCAAAGGACAGTCCCTGGGACAAGCAGGAGCCTGACCCAGCCACCACTGAGCAGAACCAGGGAGCAGACAGGGAACCGACTGGGGAACCACTGGAGACAGAACCAGAGAGCCAGTCACCAGAGACCCAGCAACACGACCCTCAAGCAAAGCACGCAGACCTATAAGCAAGAGCAGCATTCAGGAATCCATCTGTTCATCTGACTACAGAGGTGGCTTCGGTTCACAGAACACAGAAAAAAACCTGTGTACCGTTAATCCTTTTTAAAAACAGGATATTTTGTTGGAAAAATAAGTACAAGATTGTCTGCAAGACTATGTAAGGTGGTGTAGCACAGCTGTGTACATGTAGTTCCATCTGACTGGAAAAACATTTATGTTGGCCAATGATGCGTTCCAGTGGGTCGTGAATTCTTTTGAGAATAAGGGATCCTAATTGCAAGAGAGGTTTCCTGTGAATATTATGAGCCTTTCACCTCTGGGGGGCTGGGTTCAAATCTGGCTTAGGTCACAAGTAAAGTTAGTTTAGTCATTCACACTAATGGACTGATTTGATCAACCTATACCCCACTGGAATAAGCCACAGCTGGATTTATTTTACAGCACTGGGGAATTCCTTGGTTGCTGAAATCCATGATTCCATTTTGCTGTGAGATTAGCTTATACCCTGTGTGCTCAAGATTGATGACATCTTTAGAGACGTTAGAGTTAGCTACACTCCGTATGAGATGAGTGCTAATCTGTTTTACTAGGACTGACATCCTAAAAGCTTTCTAAGAACTAGGGCCATTAGGGATTATTTTTCCACTTGTCCCCTAGTATCAGGTGATATCCTGAGGTGTGGATAACAGACCAGTAGTTTTAATTTTTAGATATTGGCGAGCAGTCTTACTCCCAGGCTGAATCACACACACCTCCCAGTTGTAAGTGAATATTTTGAAACCCCAACTTAATATGTTTAGCACTTAAGTAACTTCACAGAGCATGTCTACCCTCAGATTCCTCCTGCAAGTCTTAAACACACAGCAGTCATCACATGTTGAAAACATGATTGAAGGGAATAACAATTGCATGGTTTGAATAGTTGTAGATTGTGCATTATTCAGAAAGTGGTGTTGTGACTCAAGACAGACTTGAACCAGGGACCTGTGTTGCACAGCCCACCTTCGCTGCAAAGAAGTCTTCGGAAATCTAAGCTAATGGGGGAGTGAAGTGAAACTTCTTTAGAAAAATTAAATCAAGGGGCTCCCCCTTACAAACTTGGACTACTGAATTAGTACGTATACTCATAGGACTGGCTTCAGTTACATACGGCAGGATTGATGTTGTACAGCCCATTCATGATAGCTGTCACAAAAATATTTTGTTCTGTGTGGGGTTTCAAATGTTTATTTTTTAATATACACTGTCTTGCTTGGTCTCTCCTGGTCTGGTGCCCCCTGCCCTCAGCTGAACAGAGTGATGCCCGGAGCTGAAAGTCTTTGGCTGGCTGAGGGCTGATGTGTAGAGTTCACAAGGGTGGGGGGAATTGGGCCTGGGGAGAGATGCTGGAGCAGAGTGGCCACTTCAGACTATGGAATAAATCCTGTAACTGTTACTCTGCGTCTGCTCGTCATTTTATAGACATGCAGCAGGACCTTCTCAGCGTTAGCACTCTCACATAACCGACTATTCCAAAAACAAACTAAAAGCAAAGAACCAAAATACCTTCAACAGAAGGGAAAGGGGGGACTAGTGATAATATTATTAGGGATGAAAAGGCATTAATGAGGCAGTAGTAGACCGTTTTAAAATAGAGCTTTATTTCTGAAGTCAGATTATTAATACGTGTTTAATAAAACCGTGTTTGAGAACGTGTTCTGGTCTATCTACAAGATGTGAGGGTGGAAGCAGGTGGCAGGTGAGGGGTGGATCTGGGCTGGTCCAGTCTCCAAAGGTGAAGCCTTCCTGAAATAACCTTGTAGCCAATGAGGGGCAGTTCCTTTCCAAACACCTTTAGAAAGCAACCAAGCAATGGAGAGAGTAACTTTGAATAGGGGATTTTGACCCCACTTTAGTGAAAGTAACACACACTGTACCAATAATGTTATTAATTATTCTTTTATAACTCTGAAAACATTAACCCAAAGATTTGTCTACTTGCATTTCTTATTAACACTGCAGGGGCATATTCCTGTCACAAAAAATGATGCTAATTTCTTACTGGAGTAAAGCAAAATTTTGTAAGTCACTATCTTAAGTTATTTAGGGGGAAGTTCTCCAACCACAATGAATAACTAAATATGGCATATGACAAAAATATCTATACATGTACCTTAAAAGCTAATTTCCAAATTAAAAATGTAGGTTTGTTATTGCATTGTATTAAAAAAAATGATATACAATGCAGAAGTTCCAGGCGGTTTCTTCATGGTGTAATACAGGTTAAAATGATGAGTAAATATGATGCTCAACATGTTTTCATAGCTTTTTATCAGGGCAGTGGATGACTTAGATTAGGCAGCTCTGGGTCTCCAGATGGCAAGATTAAACATCCCATCCTGGAATATTCTACTGGTATATTACAACTCTAATTTACAATTTGTTGAGACACATGACAGGGATTACAGGATCAATTGCATCACTAATCAAGTAAAAGTTGTTCATTCTGGACTATAACTAGTGATCGTCCCACAGCTATATTGGTACATGTGAATCAAAAATCAGACACTTTCGGCTAAGAACTAGGAATCTCCTATGAATCCAGTAGTTTTTTTTCACTGTTAGGGGGTCTAGTGGTAAAATAGAGAATCCTGAGGGATGGGGCTCCAGGAATCTCTCTAGCCATTATAATAGGATCACAGTTATGATCACACATTGAATACAATCTGATACAAAACCAGTCACTACTGTTTATAAACAAGTATCCAAAAAAAAAAAAAAAAAAAGAATTATATATATATATAAACACAAATACAAAAAAAACCCATTTCAACACAAAGCGTTTCTACTGGCAGTCGTTTGCATGCAGTCCTTGTACACAAAATCAATAAAAGCCTGAGGTGGGGCTCCAGTCCGCCTACCAGGCCCATCCAGGTCATGCCAACCCAGGGGCATTATGGGAGTGATCACCAGACCAGAAAAGACTGGATTTGTGCTATCCAGTCTCTGTGTAGAAAGATTCAAATTGAGCTAAACAGTGGCCTAATACCTCCACACTTTAAGATCATTTACATAGGTTATGAAAACATTTCTCTCTTAACGGTGCAAGTGAAGTATTGAGACCCACAGTTAGACTGATATCATTTTCAAGCCATTTTAAGTGTTTTTTTTCCCACTGTTTTAACTGCATTTTTTGATAGAAATTTCTAGATTCAGAGAGAGCAATAGTTTGAAGTCTTAACAAATACAATTGCCTTGAAATCTACATTAAAAAAACCTGTTGCATAAAAAAAAAGCCAAGACACAAGATAAGCCGCTTGTGAACAGACTGGAGCCAAAAATCTACTTGTGTTACAATAATGTTACTGAAAAAATAATACAGAGAAAATATACTTTCCTTACCAGTGCTTATACAATTTTTCTTTAAATAAAAAAACAACAACAATTCAAGTAAATGTGTGTTTTAAAAGCATGCAGAGTTTGGTATTAGAAAGCATTCTGTACCTGGAGAGGAGCTAAAAACATTGCATCTCACTGTCAGCACAGGTGCGTTACTTCAAGTGAGTTTCAATGGGAGTGATGGGGAGACAGGAAGTGGGGATTACCTGAAAATAGGCAGATTACAAGGCGGCTCTACTAAACTACCATTCCTGAATGTCAGTCTCACATTCGAGGGCTTGAAGGAACACATCATGGCAAAAACTGAATTTGTGATTTATCATTTCAGACCTTTTAATTATTACATACGGAGAACCGTTTCGCTGCCTGTGCTTCCTTGGGGTCAATCAACATTTTGGGTTCAAATACGTAACTGTCTTTTTGTCATTTTCCCTGTAAAAAAAAAAATTTAAATCACCTTCATATATTTAATTTCCTGCATATTAACCAACCAGCTGCTGCCTCTAATGACAAATGAAGAAGTCACCCAGACTTCTGCTTGAACCTGGATCCCAATGAAATTGACCTGAACAAGTTATGAGGAAGTTCTTGAAAGGTTTACGATAGCTGTACTACATATTGCTTCCAAAACCCTTTTTGCATGATGTTTGTTGCTTTCCAGCCATTGAATTGGACATCTACATGAGGAACAGCAATACACCAAAGTGAAGTGTGTTAGTTTCATAGTGTAGCAAGTTACCAGGTTAACTAGTATTCTATATGCAACAGGTGAGGTAGGGGTGGTTATTGTATTGTGAGTTACGGGAATGCCATTACCTGGAACAGGTATGCTGTACAGGAATGCTAACCAACGCCTTCAAATCCATTTCTTTAAGCCTTAGCAACAGGACCACATGTGATTTTGTTTTGTGTCGTTGGGTCTGTATGTTTTGAGTACATCAGCATAGATTTTAACATATAAACAGCTGCTTCTTGGTAACACTTCCTTAAGCGATACGCTTCCAGGAAGCAGCTAACACTCTGCACATCAAAACAGTAATGCTGAAAAGGAGGCAAGAAATGGATTGTAGAGGTTTGGCTGGCATTCAGGTGTATTTAGAAGCATGTGTGTTGATGTGTTGCTGCTGGTTACAGGTCAGTGTGTGCTCTGCGGCAGGCCATCTCGTATCTGCGCAGGTGATTGAAGAGTGACTGCACGTAGGTGAAGACACACTTAGAGTCCGGTCTCCTTCCCATGATCATCATATCCTCCACCTCCAGCAGGGGGTCACAGTGAGCAAAGATTCTGTGGAGAGAGGGAGGGCAGGAGAAAGACAGGGGACGGAGAGAGAGGTGTTAGGACCTGGTGTTGGTTGTCCATCAGGTCCAGGCTTCACAAATTTGAAAGCCCTTCCCCCCCCAGACCAATAATCAGGGGGTCTCCCCTCACAAAACCATAAAAGCAACTGGGAAATATATATATATATATATATATATATATACACACACACACACACACAAATATAAAAACGCAACAATTTCAAAGATTTTACTGAGTTACAGTTCATACAGCGGCGTGGATCAGAAAACCAGTCAGTATCTGGTGTGACCACTATTTGCCTCATGCAGCGCGACACATCTCCTTCGCATAGAGTTGATCAGGCTGTTGATTGTGGCCTGTGGAATGTTGTCCCACTCCTCTTCAATGGCTGTGCGAAGTTGCTGGATATTGGCGGGAACTGGAACACGCTGTCGTACACGTTGATCCAGAGCATTCCAAACATGCTCAATGGGTGACATGCCTGGTGAGTATGCAGGCCATGGAAGAACTGGGACATTTTCAGCTTCCAGGAATTGTGTACAGATCCTTGCGACATGGGGCCATGCATTATCATGCTGAAACATGGCACGGCAATGGGCCTCAGGATCTCGTCACGGTATCTCTGTGCATTCAAATTGCCATTGATAAAATGCAATTGTGTTCGTGGTCCGTAGCTTATGCCTGCCCATACCATAACCCCACCGCCACCATGGGGCACTCTGTTCACAACGTTGACAGCAAACCGCTCACCAACACAATGCCATACACACTGTCTGCCATCTGCCCGGTGCAGTTGAAACCGGGATTCATCCGTGAAGAGCACACTCCAGTGTGCCAGTGGCCATCGAAGGTGAGCATTTGCCCACCAAACTGCAGTCAGGTCAAGACCCTGGTGAGGACAACGAGCACGCAGATGAGCTTCCCTGAGACGGTTTCTGAAGGTTTGTTTTAGAAATTCTTCTGCAGACCCACAATTTCATCAGCTGTCGAAGTGGCTGGTCTCACACGATCCCGCAGGTGAAGAAGCCGGATGTGGAGGTCCTGGGCTGGCGTGGTAGAGAAATGAACATTCAATTCTCTGGCATCAGCTCTGGTAGACATTCCTGCAGTGAGCATGCCAATTGCACGCTCCCTCAAAACTTGAGACACCTGTGGGATTGTGTTATGTGACAAAACTGCACATAGAGTTGCCTTTTATTGTCCCCAGCACAAGGTGCACCTGTGAATTGATCATGCTGTTTAATCAGCTTCTTGATATGTCACACATGTCAGGTGGGTGGATTATCTTGGCAAAGGAGAAATGCTCACTAACAGGGATGTAAACAAATTTGTGCACAAAATTTGAGAGAAATAAGCTTTTTGTGCATACGGAAAATTTCTGGGATCTTTTATTTCAGCTCATGAAACATGGGACCAACACTTTACATGTTGCGTTTATATTTTTGTTCAGTGTGTGTGTGTGTGTGTGTATATATGTGTGTGTATATATATATATATATATATATATATATATACACACACACACACACACACACACACACACACACACACACATATATATATATATATATATATACACACACACACACACACAATACTTCAGCAAAATTATTTAATTATACTATTTCATCAATAGTTTTGGATATAATCTGAATTTTACTCTTTTGACATCTGCATGATCGTTCCGACCTGGAGTGCAATTCTATAGTTGGCCAGCAGGTGATATACTTTGCTAACATTTCCGCTATGGGCCAG
The DNA here is from genome assembly GCF_017654505.1 of Polyodon spathula. Classification (NCBI taxonomy): domain Eukaryota; kingdom Metazoa; phylum Chordata; class Actinopteri; order Acipenseriformes; family Polyodontidae; genus Polyodon; species Polyodon spathula. The sequence continues at coordinate 17,004,072 of NC_054558.1, read as the reverse complement.
GGCTTATAGCAGTGAGGCTGTGCTGTGCTTGCTAAGGGACTGGCAGACAGTGAGTCCTACTTGTGAGAGCCAAGGGCCTGGGAGGAAGGCAGTTGTGCCTAGTGTTTAGCGCTAAGGACCCAGGAGCAAGGAGTATTAGTCCAGCAGTGAGAGCTCAGAGACTGGGACGCAGTGTAGCGGTTGCTATAAGACTGTCCAGCAGTATGGCCCAGTAGTATGAGACAAGGGAGACCAGGAGGGAGGTAGAACGACCTGGGGGTAAGGGCTGAGTGACTAGGAGGCAGTTCAGTGGCTGCTAACGGACTGTTAAACAGTGTGGCCTAGGCAGTGTGCTTTTTTGTTTTTGCTTAGGACTGCAAGACAGGAGTTCCTGGGTCTGATTCCAAACTTAGACCGTGACTCTGTACAAAAACAACAGAGGTTGTTGCTCCCATCTCATGCTTGCCTAAAAACAAGGCATAATAAAATTGCACTTGGGTAAGTCTTTCCTCAGGAACAAAAAAAATAAAATCTAAACCAAAACAAAAAGCATATAAATTAGGAAGTCTGCCCTCTCAAAATCAGGTTAAAAGTACACAGTTCCTTTTAAAAGGCAGGGCCCCCCAGCTTTTAGATTAAATCAGTCATTCGCTGGTTCGCAGCTCAGCTCTTAAAAAGGCAATGTTTACAACTCTCAGACAGGATGGATGGCAGTGTCTCGGCCTGCCTGAGTCCAAATGAGAGCTGCTGGAATGTGTCCAGCTGTCTCACTGCACAAACAGCAACCGGCTTCCCTGAAGATCACAGGCAGCACTACAGTGATCTCCAAAATGGATAGCTGTTAGTTTAATATTAAAATATTAACTGACAGACAGTTTGTATCTAAATGGCTTGTATGTAAACGCCTACTAATTATGTTTGTTCTGAAGTCTACATTGTTTTATTTAATTATTTGTAGTCCCATAAAATAACCTGTGTGTTGTTCTAAAGGTTTTCAAAACCACTGCACTGCAGCCCATTACTTTCTTTCTTTTGCAAACCTCTTAGCTACTCACAACCTTCCACGCTGCAGCCCAGCGCTTTCTTTCTCTAACCACTGGGCTGCTCAAGCCCCCTGTCTTCCACAGTAATGCCGAGCGTTATAAATTCTTTAGTGTACTTTCCTGCAGTGGCCACGTCTGTATTTTTAGCTGCTCTCACAAGCACTGCTGCCTTTGTTACTAGGGGAAGTAAGTCCTGTTGAGTCCTGAAATATTACACACTATATTATTAATACTTCTGTCAAGTGCCTTAAACTGGGATGTATAACTTAAATGAAGGAGCACTTTCAACACAACTTAAGGGAAAGTGGACAATCCAGCCCAGTGTTGCTAAAACTCAATGCGAAAACACTAGGTGGCAGTGTCCTTAGCAGCCTGACTGAGATACTGCATAATTCAGTAGACATTACAGGTATACACACTTGCTATTTACTCCATAATATGTTATTCGATACAGCTGAAAGGGTAGCTTGTTTGTCCTGGCTCTTTCCTCTCAGGGGAGGGTCAGGCCCTGCTCACGCCCCTCAGATCTCGTTTCTCACCATGCTGTGGGGGCGTTTTCGGGGGGTGGGCGGAAACTCTAGGAGTTTTTGGTTTTAACAAGCCCCTTCTGGACGAGCCCCCGGTAGAACTCCTGGATGTACGTGTAAACGCACTTCCAATCCGGCTCTCGCATCCGCACCATGTCTTCCACGTCCAGCAGCTGGGGGCAGTCAGCCAGGGTCCTGTGCCCAGCGAGGGGAGGGCAGGGGACGGGGGATTGAGACGGAAGAGGGGGGCATGAAAGGAGAGGAGAGGGAAAAGAGGTGGTGGAAGATTACACACAGAGAGAAAAAAAGAGGATGGTAAAGAAAAGGGAAATGAAAAAGAGAGGGGAGGTAAAAAGGTGGTTGAGATGGAAGTAGTGAGAAGGAGCAGAAAAGAGGTTAAGAGGAGGAGGAGGAGTTAAAAGGGAATGGGGGACAAACAGGATACAGCAATGAATATAGCCAATGAAAGAAGGTGGAGGAGGGAGGGGGAGAGAGAGAGAGAGAGAGAGAGAGAGAGAGAGAGAGAGAGAGAGAGAGAGAGAGAGAGAGAGAGAGAGAGAGCAAGACATGACATAATCAAACATTACATTCTCACAGTGACATAACCTTAAGAAAACATGCTTAATTAGGAAAATTAAAAAAAAAAAAAATGGAAATCTTGCCGTTTCCATTTGGGTGCTCAAAAAACAAAAAACACACAGACCAGAACAGGAGAGTTCAGCTAACAGACAGCTGTTTTGTTTTGATTCAAAACCAGGTGTAAAAAACGAACAGACACACAAACGAACAGGAATGCATTGTCTAGGTTCGTTCTGTCAAACATACACGTCTAGGGGTCTAGAGGGGTGAGGGATGCTGGTGGATCGTGAGGGAGGGGAGGAGCAGGAGGAGGAGGAGGAAGAGAGGGTGTGTGAGACACATCAAGCAATACATGAAAGAGGACAGAAATAGTTAGTTTCCTTTTTGCCTCAGGAAGGGAATTTTGGTCTGGAGGTTGCAGCTGAGATACTATGTGGTACCTTGAGGTTTGTGTCCTAATAACAGCATGCATACAAAATCCTTCACAGGCTCTCGTCAGTGAAAATATTTGGTCAGCTTAATTTTCGTCATATAATAAACTGAAACACTATTGGCTGAATGGATTAACATATCACGAGACGCCTTCCAGCACTTTGTGGAATCTATGCCATGTTGTGTCAGATATTCAGGTATAGGTCCTAATAAAGTGGCCAGACAGTGTAATCCAATTGATTTTGAAATATCTTCATTAAACCTGTTCCTTAATATGCCATCTGCTAAAACATTTCTTTCAACACACAATCATGGCACTCAGTCTGACAAAATGTGTGGCAGCTACTGTATCACCGAGTTGGGACCATCAAATGATCTGTGTAAATAAGGGCTATGTGATAGCTCTCAAAATCTTTAAACCTCTCAATCTAACATCTCCTTCACTGAAAATGATTCTTGTCTACAGCTCTTTCCTGTACCATCTCCTACAAGCAACCTAGTTTTAACATTGATTCTATGGGGAAATACCACAGATGAGATGTCTGTTAGAACAGTCATCCTTAACTTCAAAATGCACAATCAGAATGCTTGGTAAAACTTCAGTACACCAAAGAAGTCTGTTAGACCAGGACAAGCTATGTTGTCCACCGAGGACATCTTCAAAATCCCCCATTTAACCAATGTTAAAGCCAGGTTGCCCATAGTCAAGTTCAATGCTAAAGACCTGCAGCCAAGCATGAAAAGACTCCTTTCAAGGGAGTATTGTGACTTGCGACCTAAGCTCAATCTGAATGCAGGACATGAGATGTTAGAGCAGGGAGGTTTGTGTGAGACAGCAGCAGGAACCTCAGCAGATTGGGAATCCTTCTGTTAAGTTTCAACATCCTGGAGGAGGCAAAGAGGAGTCGTGCAGTGGGGAAGGGGGGGGGGGGCTGGCATTTCCAGGTGACGTCAAGCAGCAGCCTGCGTGTCACAGGTCAGAGGTCACAGGCCTAACCCTTCACTCCCTGGGAGAGTTAACACTTTGTGGGGTAGACTCAGGGTACTTTTTGGTTTCAAAACAGCAGAATCTGTTAGAAGTCCCATGAAACGGAACAGGTTTTTTTTTTTTTTTTTTTTTTGATAAGCACAGGTATCTTTTCCTAAGCTAATTTACTAGCAATTATTTTGAGAAAGCTGCATTTGTTTGTGAACACTCAACAAAGCAAAGCTCAGCACTCATTAATACATAGGAGCTGTCAGCAAACATAGGATCAAAAATTAATCCGCTTAGGGAGTTTAAATGGGTTTGTTCAATAAAAAATAAGGCGATACCTACACATATTTTCAACTAGCAGGGCTAGTTAGTACTAGCAAACTTCCAAATGTACTGTTCAGTGCTACACTGATCTGTAATGGCCTTGTAAATAAGTCCAGTATCTCTTATTTAACTGTTTAATTAAACACGGTAGTCTTGTAACCTACACAGCCTATTCAATTAGAAATAAACAGTGAAAATGAAGACTGAAGCTAGCGAACGACAGGGACACTAATTACACCAGAAACTGCTGGAAATACTTGGTCTGAGCCCTGAGCTCTTGAAACCACAAAAGGATGAGTCCAGTAGGAGTGAAGGGTTCATCCTAGCCTTGAACAGAACATGGATCAAATGACCCAGCAAGGGTAGGAGACAGGGAGGGAGAGAGGGAAGGATGGAGAGAGGGAGAGAGGGAGAGGGAGGGAAAGCGCAGAGAAGAGAATCGAGCCCTAAGCTCTTTCCCAACTCAGCGCTCGACTGGGGGAATGATACAGCACCCTTTGTGTAGCAAACTTGAAGGGGCTTTAAAACTCCAAAATGATTTTCTTTGTTTTAGTAGAGAAGACAAGGGATATATAGGGGGTGTACAGAAGCACCTCTGCATCTAAGGGGTACTGGAGAGCAGGGTTCAGGAATGGATAACCTTGCGATCTTGTTTCTGGTTAGGAAATTAGGATTGATAAACATCAGATACAGTACTTGGCTTTATTTAGTAGCTCACAAACATTTGTCTTGTTTTTGTACCTGCATGCGAGCGGTTCTTCAAACTGGATCAAATATGGGAGCTGAAAATGTCCAATTAAGATTAGCACTGGAATTAGCAGGCACCTTAACAAAATCAGTAAACAGCTTACTAGAACAATGTGCTCTTTGAAATATCTGAACCTTAATCTGAACTCAGCATTACACGAGCAGCAGGAAGCAGAAGCACCTTTCCAGCAAGAGCACGGTCTTCCACTTCGATTTTATGCTTCAGTCTGTAGCAAAGGGGGACCAGTGACAACACTGCTAGTGCTAGTAAGAAATGTCATTTGATAACCTTGGTTAGCTCTCCTTTAAATCTTGAAGCGCTGCAGGTCTGCGTTACTTCATTTTGCATTTAGTTTATGTTATGGATAAATTCATCTTTTTTGTCTGTCTAGCTTTCTGATTGGCTAGCTAAGCACACAGATTACACCACTGGTCATGTGACGCCTGCTTCTGGCTATCTTCAAGGAACTTTACTGCAGACACAGCTGGTGATGGAACACTGGGCAAACTGAACTAAAAGTTTCCAAGGATTCACAACATATAAACAGAGGAGAATAAGATACATTGGCCAGGGGTGTACTCCATTCTGTATCTGGCAGAGGCTGGTGAAAGGAATGCCTGTTAGATATGGGAATGGGGGCTATATGCAGAGCACAGGCCTGGAGTGAAGTAACTGTTTGTAACTGGCGTCATGGCAACTGTGTCACACAGAGTTGAAAAACTCTTCTGGAGGTAAACCCTAAAAAGGTACTGTCCTTGAAAACAAAGATATATGAAAGGCTATTACCTTTTTTAGGGGGGTCGCAATTGCAATCACTGTCCCTGTATGTCTTTTGATATGAAGTAGTCTGTGTTAAGGTGCTTTGACCTGCTCTTCAGTGCTTTGAGCTGCTCTTCAGTTCCAGTTGTCATGTTCTTGTTTGCCACAGAGACAGTGCCATCTTGTGATTTGCTCACTAGCCAGTGCTGGCACCTATTGCTATAAAAGACACAGTAGCTGATCGAGCCAGTACAGCATCCTGTCAAAATGGAATTGAAGAACAGCTCCTGAAATCAGGTCAAAGCTACTTTCTCTTTAGAAAAGAAACTGCTTTTGTTTACTTTACTTGAAAGCACAGGCTGTTTTAAGTTGTTAAAATACATAGAGAAACAATAATGATCTGATCTGATCTGCCAACTAACTGCCAGATCGTGGGCTCCGAATATGGAAAGTAGAAAACAAGGTCACCTCCATGATGGCTGTTTCAGTTTGTAGTTGCCTTCGGTTCCACATCCCTGGCTGCCCACACGAACACACCCTTTTCACGACTTCCCTGGTTGTTGTGGAGTTTATATTTTAGATTGTTATTGATCTCTAATCTTGATCATTCCCATAAAAGGAAGTCTCTAGCTTCAGTGCATGTGAAGCATGGAGCAGAGTATAACAGCCTCCCTCTGCAGTGGGCCTATCACACTCTGAAACTGCAGACTTCCTTGAGTGAGAAATTAAACCCTTCTGTAATCAATATTGGAAACCTCTCGCAGTGACAGAGCCCGTCAGCAGGGGGCACTGCAGGCTCGTGGTACTCACTCTGCGTTGGTGAAGGCCACTTCAAAGTTCTTCCGCCGGTTCTGGGGGTTCAGTGCCGTGTAGTCGAAGGAGTCTGGGAAGAAATTGTGAACCAGCGCACAGAACGCCATGCCATCACTCCAACTCGACGAGAAGTTCTGGATATCCACGTGCTGCCGACCAAGAGGGTTCAAGGGAAGAAGGGTTCTTTTCACTCTACACAAGGTTAAATAAACCTGTTTGCAAACCTTGTCCCAACCCAGTCAACGGTTTCTTTCCTGTCATTAATCATACGGCTGCTTCTCCCATCTCCTTTAAGTTCAGGTTTTATGGCGTAATACCTAAAGACATTTCAATTAAAGACATTTGTTGAAAGTTTATTTTAGAACTACTACATCATGGAGTGTTTGCATCCATTAAATACACCCAAAAGTGGTGAATTTAGAAATACTAAGAGAAACTTAAATTCAAATGACAAAACTAGAAATCTTTTTTAATGTCCTTGGAGTTTCTTTTAGTTACTGTACGAATGAGCAAGGTTCAAGATTGTACTCCTTTCTGTCCCTGATGCTGGGATGTGTATTCACCGTTGGGGACAATAAGACTTCTAGGAACGCCAATGATTTAAATCCACCGAGGAGGTGTGTCAGAGCACATGAGAGGGCGGGTGGGGGGCACCACTGACCTCATAGCCGCGGGTCTTGGCCCGACACCAGTCCAGCAGCATCTGTTTGATGGAGTTGGCGTTGGGCACCCCAAAGCTGGATGTCCTCTGAACCTTGACCACCCGTGACACAGCTGGGTTTGCAGGGCTGAGGATGAGAGAAGCGGCGCTCACTACACCATCCACACATCAACACTCACTCCTTTAATAAAACTTCCTTTGATTACAGACTGTATACCGCCACAGCTATCAATACAAAATCAGTCATGTGCCCGGTATACACCGTAAAAATCAGTGTGATATTGTGCATCCTCAGATTCAGATTCTCTCAGTAACTTGTGCTACAGAATGTCCTAACATTGTTTCCTCACTATTGGACAAGTGAGATATCTAGACATTAGTAAAAATGATAGTTTGGTATAATTACATGTGTAAAGACAGAGGGACCGGTTCCTGCTTATATCCCCAGATTGTGATACTCTCAAAAACTGGTGCTAGACAGTTTCATTATAATTGGATGTAAACAGGAAATAGATGAATGATAGTGCCTATGGCTAGATTGCCAGGGCTGCCAGCCTCACCTGCCGCTCCCCTTCTCCAGCTTCTCGATCATTGCTTTCCTGGCCTGTGTGGCGGAGGTCTTGGGCAGGGTCTGGGACCTCATTATCTCCTTGTGACGCTCCGCCTGCTTGCGTTCCAGAGCGCGGGAGGACGAGTCATCTTCACGGTCAAAGATACTGCCGGAGACAGCAGGGGGTAGGGTCACACAGGGGTGATCAGCCTGCAATCTCACTGAGGGACACAGCAACCTTCTCATTGGACACCATGTAAAGAAGGCAGACTGCTCCACTTGCTAGGTGTTTTCTAAAAGGCCCATGGGGCTGATCAACCATATTTTCTGCAATGTTTGTATTTTTAACCAGTGTTTCTACCCAATTTGAAACACCCAATTCAAAGCACTTGGAGGCCTGGGAATCTTCTGGAATAGTAGGGCGACCACTAGGGGCTGCTGAAGTGTGTTGAGGTGAACTAAACCAAGACTCATTTTCCACCCCAACCCACTAGACCGCAAAGGCCAATGTAGCGCTCCCCAACCTGGATTCAAATCAGCCAGTTCCTGATTGTATTTGCCTTGGGTTCAGACTAACAGAGTCAGTGCTACTCACCTGCCCATCTTCTTGGTAGAGGTGGAGGAAGAAGTGGAGCTGAAGGAGGATTTGGTCTGAACAATGGTTGTGCAGTCTGCATTTGACAGAGAGAGAGAGAGAGAGAGAGAGAGAGAGAGAGAGAGAGGAGAGGAGAAAGCAGTGAGAAACCTTATTAAAAACTTCAGAAGTTATTAACACCTTAAATTCAAACAATGTTGCAAAAATATTGAAGCTCTGTGTATAAAGACTCATCACTACAGCACTGAACACCAGTACATAGTGACCAGTCCCTATAGTACTGAAGCCTTGTGTAGAGAGACCAGTCATGTGATACTGAAGCCCTCAGTACAGACTAGTCTTAGTAACACTATAATACTACTCACTCTCAGATCTCTTCATGTAACTTGCCTCCATGGTAGTAGTGCGGGATGCCCTGCTGCCATCATCTGGGCGAGACAGGAGATCAAACCGGGTTGTTAAGACTGTGCTGAGAACACAATGCAGGACATGGTACTTGGGCCATTACCTGCTGCGCTTCTCTGTGCACCGCCTTCAATCAACGAGAGGGTTTAGTACTGACGTTTACCTTTGAAAGGGTCCCTGCCATTGACATTTTCTGAATATGTCACTCCTTTCCGGTTTAATAACCTACTCCACTTGTGCTCTATCAATCTCTGTGACATTTTATTTACCTTGCTTACTAACTACTGCAGCAAAGCAAAGTATTTATACAATCACCTTATTAATTAAACCGGTAAGAAATGAAATATTATGAAAATACAGGAGCTATAAAATTATTCCTTAATCCTACTTCCGTACTATAGGTCCAATCACAAATCAGATTGGGGAGGCAACACAGAGAACCACACAGGGACCTTGTAAAACTAGAAGGTGCAGTGAGGCAGAGCTGGAGGGCTGAGAATGGAGTGTTTAGACTGGTGCTCATTATTAAGATGCAGGCAATGACAGTGCTGGAGAGCCGAGTGTTTATTTGCTCATTAAGGTGCTCGGTGAAACAAAATCTGAAGGAGGAAAACCGTTTCCTAACATTGGTTAACTATTTTACACTTTCTGTCCCAGTACTCACTGTCACAACAATACCAGAGTACAGGTCACCATATACAACCACAGCATGTAAAACAGCACCTTATAAATGAATATTTCACCACAAAAAGACTTCCAAGATTTAGCCTCCAAGATGCACAGCATGCAGAACATCATAGTACTATAAAAACACAGCCTTAGCAGATACAAACAGCCTTTTGTAGTTGCATTAACAGAGAAGTCCCTCCATATATACACTGCTGTAAATAACCCTTAATGTATTATTATATGCAGACCATCTAATATTCTATAGCAACAATATCCATGCAAAATCAAACCTGGGCAAAGCAGTTCCTAAGATGGGAAATCTTGATTAGCCCAATGAAATGAAACACCAGAACTCCTGCAAAAGCTAACCACCATTCCCTAGAGTCTGAATGCTATGGAATGACAACACTGATACACCCAATGTGGATAAACAGCGGCTGACAAAGCAAGCGTGCCAGTGACGTTCTGTGCATACAAGCGTCTCCACTATGCACATATATATATATATATATACAGTGATTAGGCAGTGAAAGCGAGGGGGTGCTTGGTTACCTGAGTGGAAGATCCCCTCTGTTTTTCTGACCACTATCTCTCCAGCACGGGCAGTTTGGTTCCTCTTCTCCTCCTGTTTCTGCTTCATCTCCTGGAGCCGAATCTCGCGCTCCTTCTCTCGCTCCTTCTCCCGCTGGTCTGCAGGGAGCAGGGAAAGGTTAACAATGCTGCCACAGCTAGAGGACAGCCAGTATTCACAGTGGAGGGGAGCGGATAACTGATTATTCAATGGGTTTCATGTATGTTTCAGCAATCTGGTTGTCTAATCTACTGATTACTCTGACTACTATGCATTAAAAGTTTTTTTTAAGACATTTCGGGTGGCCTGCCTTTTTTTTTTTTTTTTGAGTGAAGTGCTAAATTCACACTTGTACTGAACAACATTGGGAACTCCCTAAACACACACAGATATAAATCATAGAATATATATGGTACACACAACTACACTGTACACAAATTGTGCAGAAGCCAGACAAGAACACACACACACACACACACACACAAGCCCTCGGCCCCATACCTAGATCCTCCTCGGATCTCTGTTTGTAACCCAGCAGAGCATCTGGAATGAAGACAGAGTTGAGAAAGACAGCAAAGAGCAAGGGGGAACAGAGGCAGGGGGTGAGGGTATGAAAGCAGGGGGAGAGGGGATGAAGGCAGGGTGGGCAGATCAGGACAGGAGACTCGGCAGAGGGGCTGGGTCAGCACAGGATCACACGCAGTTCAAATCACATTCTCAGGGACACACCTAATGAGAAGTCTGAGTGAAATGATACAAAAACAATAGAAAATCACACAGAACACAGGTACAGATATTGAACAGATAGGACATGTCAAGGACCCCGCCCCTGGGAACACCCCTCCCCTCTTACCTCTCTTCTTCTTGCGTAGATCCCTCATAGCTGCTCTGATCAGTTTTCTCTCCTCGAAATCTGTCGTCTCGTCGATCTGTCAGGGAGGGGGGGAGGTGGGGGTGGGCGAGAGTTTGAACACAGCATATAGACCTGACAGCATGTATACATGTATATGTCTATGTTAGTAAGCACCATTTGCGGCACAGATGAGTACTGCTGTCAATAGATCTAGAATAAAGTATGCTAGCACATCGATATCATGTCTCTCATCAATATCTCTACTATCTACTAAATATATATTATTGATCTCAGGTTGCTGGTCACTGGACCATGCAGGCTGTTTTTATAAAGACACTTTGGCTGATCTAACCTATGTTATGTAAGGCAGGCAACTAGAACCAAAATAAAATACAATCAAATAAAATAAACACAGTCCTCTTAAGAGTTTGATTTTCCTTTCACACACAAAATAACTATCATGGCCCCCATGTGCTTTATCTTCTCATGGTGGCCCATGTAACCTTGGCCCACCACAGTCCCAGAGTTCCTTGCTGCGTACCATCTTGTCCAGGACCTCCTCATCTTCGATGGCATCCAGCTCCTCAGCCGTCAGCTTTCCCCGGTGCCCCTCCCCCTTCCCATGAGCCCCCTGTGTGCAGTTAGGGACCACGTCCGTGTCACTGGGGGGAGTCTCTGTGGCCTCGACGGCCAGGAGGGGCTCCGTCTCCATCTGAGAGAGACGAGGAGGGAGGGAGAGGCAGTTAAACCCTCCTTCTGCATAATTTCTAATGAAAAAATATAACTCTGTATATCGCTTATAAAAGAGTAACATACATGAAAAAAATCAGCATTGCTTTTGAACATCCCATGAACATGTATTTAGGGGCTGTAACCGATAACCAGTTATAAGAAACTATTTTTATGGGAGGGAGATCAAACCATCACAGACCAAAGAAGCCAGTGTTACTTTAATGAATAGAATTATTTACAAAAGGTTTTTTCAGTCTCTTTAATGGTCAGAAGAAAATAATTATATTGTAAAAAGGGTACTTTGCACTTTAAAGCACGCCCAAAGCACGCCTAAAGCACTGCAGTACAAGTCTTACTCTGCTTTGTCGTGAGGGTTGAGATAAAGATCATATTCCTCTACACTGCTAACTGACGCATCGATACCCTGAGAATTCATCTCAGTGAAGATTCCTCAATACTACGGTTGGATAACAATAGTTCTTAGGTATCCCTTTATCCCCTTAGTTTCACCAGTGTCCCGGCCCCATCTTGCACGCCCTTGACAATGCTATTGGAAGGAGAAGGGGGAAAGGGCGTGCTGGAAATAGCACAACAAAGCAGAGCCCCAGGCTTGGGTAGCGCTGCTCTGATCTCTGAAACATCTCTGCAGCTGCCGTGAGCTATTTACACTTTGAGCTCAGGCCTCAGTAACATTATCACAGAGAGAGGGAGCGAGTTGTCTGGCCTTTCAAAAACTCCTCAGAGCATTGAGAGCCCTGTCCTGAGCGCACAGCCAGGACAGAAGGACAAGCCACCTGCTCCACTGCATCAGAACAATTACCGGGCACCGTCACCAGCTGAGATTAACAAGAAACACTTAACTCAATGAGTGTTCTCGGGGCTGCAGCCAAATAAAAGATCAAAGAATAGTTTCAGGAGTCCATCTGACATTTGCATTTTGTTGCAATTCTGATTTACAGAGCTGTACATTACAAATGTGCACCCAACGGTTAAATCAGATTCTTCCAGTAGGATCCCAAGATTGAGCCTTTGTAAGCTCAGGATCAGTACAGTGAAAAACAGCACATTAACTTGCATTAAGACTATGTAGAGAAACATTTTCCAACACATACCCAATAGTTTAATGCAACCCAGACATGAAGTGGTTCCCAAGAGAGTCTGTCTTCATTAGGGGTTTCAGTGTGAGCAAGGGCACCACAGTAAACTACATTAAGTGCAATAACCTCTTCTATCAAGCAGCCATGTAAAGTTGAATTGGATATAGGACTAGATTAACTAAGCTTTTACTGCAGTGCAAAATTTGCTCTGATTGAAATAAACTCAATGTTTTTTTTCTTTTAAAAAGAGGGATTCTACCTTGCATTGGAATTATTTCTTCCGTTTAGAAAAAAAGCAGAGCAAATTTTACACTGGAGGAAAAGCTTTGTAAATGTAACCCATAGCTTTCATTATCAATCAGAAGCCAGAACTCAAAGAACTGAGATTCTGAATCGCTCAAGAAATAAGGAATCCAGTCGTGAGTTTGATCAGAATTAGAGGGGCGGCTCTTGGGATACTGAATAGAGCTGGTACATACCTACGCAATTACAGGCTGCCAAAACTAGAGGTAACAACTACACCATACCAGCAGGAGATGGAACATTCACACACATGGAGACACGTTATATTGAATCTTTCATTGCAACATTTATAGTCACTCCACCTGTTACTGGGCAGATAATTGCATAAAATGGGCTGTTGAACTTTTCTTTCTGGCTGGAAGCAGCTGACTGCCCGAGCCTCAAGGAGAGGGTGGGCTTGTGCTGTGAGTGCTCTAGTTTTACAGGTGCTGAGGTCTACAGGTTGGTTGCCTTGTTTAAGTGTCATGGGTTAGGGAGTACATGGCAGACCAGCCTGGCATCTGCCAAGCATGCCAGCATCCAAAGTTAATACGTGGCTGTAGTTTTATTGTGTTTTTAGCGTCCTCATGTGCGCATCGCCGTGGTTACAGTACCGTTGTGTTTAACGATGGGAATATAAGCACAAGCATTGTAAGAACAGTTCTACTGATGCGATTACATCATTTTAAACATAGGACTGATAAATGGGGTGTATTCCTTTGACTTCAAAAAGGTTTCAATCCAACTTGCATTGAAAGGAAGAGAAGGCTGACTGGGCTTTGCAATACTTTCACTATGGTTTATTACATTGCAGCATATCACTTGTATATGGACAGGAACATTTGTACAAAACGTGTCCAGAACCTAATCTTCAACCCCCCCCAGATCAGCCTCCTATAACACTGAGTAAGCCTCCTTGTAAACGAGTGCTTTCCACTGCTCTGTGACAGGACTCATGTATTGTATTAAGAGCAGTGGTGACAGTCCTTCACGCTGAGCTATTAATAGAGGAGATTAACTAGGGCAGGATTGTTTACGGTCTCTTCAGTGGGGCCAATCCAAACAACAGACTGGTTCTACAGGACTGGGTACACTGGCACTTGTTGAGACCTACAGCAGGCTCGTAAAAACATCAATTTGTATCTATTTCAAAATAAATTAAAATCTAAACAAATGAAAGCTAATTATTCGAATCAACTTAAAATGGTAAAGCTTTCAATTTATACACAAACAGAGTCACCCTTTGTGTACAAAATCAAGTCGGTTTTGGAAATTGTATTCATTAAGGACTTTCAAACTCTCTCTCTTATTCTTCCATCCCATACAGTTTTAATACATATTTCAGAGCTGTTACCTTACAAGCGCTTGTTGTTTTTCTACAAAATCAGCATGATGTTATCAGAATACAATAACATCGAGTGCTGAAGGTAGGCATGAGAATTATTTGATCCAGTAACTGGTTTCTTTCACGGATCCATAGTTTTCTGGGTTCCTTCCGTCTGCTGTTGTATATTTGGAGAGAAACTCAAATGTTTTCAGACGATATTTAGATTTTACAAGTTGGGTTTTTTGGGTAATAAAATCAATACAGTTACCAACACCAGGGATACACGCTTTAAGGTTACATAAATGTACAAGGTCAATATAACTGCTTCTGATGCACAGAAAAAAAGTGCAAGTGTGTCAAAAAAGACTCCCTGTGTTAAATTGTTATATAAATGTCTTACTTGGTTAGCAGATGATTTAGAGTTCTTTTACTGTTGAAAACTAGCATCCTTGGTAAGAAGGTGGTCTCAGTCCATGTCCTGACCTAGTAGACAATGCAAGCATCATTTGAATTTATATATATATCTATATATATATATAAATCAATATATATATATATATATATATATATATATATATATATATATATATATATATATATATATATATATATATATACATACACACACACAGTGCCAGTCAAAAGTTTGAGTACACTTGCTTGTTTCTTTGAGTACGCTTGTCTTTTTCATAATTGACAATGTTTTACGCCGTATACGTTTCTGTAAATACTTGAAAATGAAAACACATTACAAATAAAAAAAAAACAAGGAGGAAGGATAAGGAGTATCAAAGCAATGTTCAAGGAAATTTAAAATTGTCTCTAGATCTTGGATTCCTCAAAATAGCCACCCTTTGCCTTAATAACAGCCTCACAAACACGAGGCATTCGGTGAACAAGTTTCAGTAGGAAATCACCCGACATGTCTTCCCAGCTCTTCTGCGGCAATTCCCAGAGATACTGGGCAGTTGTGGGTAGCTTTGCTTTGACTCTTCTGTCCAGTTCGTCCTGTACAAGTTCTATGGGATTGAGGTCTGGAGACAGGCAGGCCAGGTCATTAGACTGAGCTGTCCTTCACTTTCCTTCTTCGCCAGATAGTTCTTGCCCCACCTTGAGGTGTGTTTCGGGGCATTATCTTGCTGAAGAATGAAGGACTGCCCAACTAGCCGTAATCCTGATGGAATGGCATGCCTCTGAAGTATGCTATGATAGCCATGCTGGTTGAGCTTGCCATGGATTTGGTAAAGATCACCAACTCTGTCACCAGCAAAGCAACCCCAGACCATGACACTGCCTCCTCCATGCTTGACAGTGGGAACCACAGACGCAGAACTCATGCGCTCACCCTCTCTGCGTCTTACAAATACTCGGCGGTTGGACCCAAATATTTCAAATTTTAACTCATTGGTCCATAAGACCGACTTCCACTCCTCAAATGTCCAGTGTTTTTTGGCCCAGGAAAATCTCTTCCTCTTATTCTGCACTCTAAACAATGATTTATATTCGCAGACTTGTGACTTGAATTAGCTTGTTCTCTGATTCTGAGGTCACCCTTGGCCTGCCTGACCTTGTTCGGTCCTCATGAGTGCCAGTTTCTTCAAATCGTTTGAAGGTCTTGGCCACAGCAGATACATACACTTGCAAAGTTCTTGCAATTTGTCTTAAAGATTGACCTTCATTTCTTAATTACAGACTGAGCGTATTTTGACATTTTCTGCTCCCTTACATTCAGGAATGACAAACTTGTGCCTATGCTACCTATATTTATAGTAATCATGGACCCTCACCTCACCAATAATTGGTGACAAAAGGTTAATTGGTAACATGGTAGTTAACCCAGAGAACATCTAACAAAGACACTTTTATACTTAGGCCAGTGTTCTAACACCGTGTTATACACATTTCAAATTTTTTATCTGACTTGGGCTACAGACTGAAACCCCCTTGCTTTGGGATTTCATTGAATTTACATTTTCATTTAAAAATTAAATTTTTGAATGCAATTCACTTATGATTATCAGCTTATATAAGTACAAATATCACATAATGAAATATTAAGTGTTTATAGACAAGAGTTTATACAGTTAAAAGCATAGATAATCATGAAAAACCTGGTTTCATGCCAGTGTACTCAAACTTTTGACTGGTACTATATATACACATATCTTGTTGAAATGTGCTATTAAAAGACAACAGATGCCTATACAAAATCCGCTCTTAACTACTAGGGAGCCTAGGTGAAAAAAAGAAAAGTACTGAGGGCGATTTTCAGAGTCTAAATGTTTTTGGGGGTCTGTGTAAACTTCCCAATATTAGTAATAAATAACCTAAACGAATATGTAACCTATATAACAATCCAGTTCTTTCTACATGATACAAAACGTACGCTTTCCACGGCAGGAGACGCTATGCATATTAGGGATATTTTATTCAAACAAAACACCCTTTACTTATTCTCTAGAAACCAGAAACTAAAAAGAGAGGTCCCAAATTGTACAGTTTCAACAGGTTGCATGCGCCTCCCCCTCTTCTGCGCCAGATTCCCTGCAGCTGTACTGTGTTAATTCAAAGTGCATCCAGACAGGGCTAAGCAGACTCACCAGGCTGTTGCTGCGTGAGAAGCTCCCCCCAGTGGAGCAGGAGGAGTGGCGACGGGTGCTGGCGAGGATGGGAGGGTGAGGGCCGGGGCTGGGCAGACCCAGGAGCAGGGACAGGGCCTCTACCTGCCTGACCAGCTTCTCCTGCTGGGCACGCAGTCGCAGGTTGTCCTCTCGCAGGTCGTTGACAAAGGCAGCTAGGGGGCGCACCTGCCGGGCCACTTCCTCCAGCCGGGTGTCCGCTCCCTTGCGGAAGGCCTGCAGGTCAGTGTGGATCTCGGCCACCGCGCTGCGGAGCATCTGCTCGAAACTGCAGTCTCCCAACTCCTCAAACACGGTGCCCTCGCAGGCTAGGGGCTGGACGGCCACGTTGTCCAAATTCACATCAGGCATTTTGTCTCCGCAGCAAATCTCAATGCTTTCTCAATTAATCTTGGTCTCCACTAATTCGGTGGCTCCCTACAGTAAGCAATATTTTTTTCTTCTTCTAAATATACAGTAAATACCAATGACACATAGGCTATTGTATTGTTCCTGCAGAACTGACACAACTGTCCGGTTGCTCTAACTTTCACAAGCTTATAAAACCTTGTCTCCTCTTATATCCCCTGAATCCCCACTGCCTTCAGTTACCCCACCCCCAATGGCCAATCACAAAGTAGCTCCAGTTGCCAGGGAAGCTCTGGTTGTTGTCCTTCTGTTATTATGGGCTGGAGACGTTGGGAGTACTGCTGTAACAATTCCTAGTTCCCGACATGAGCACCAGCAGCCTAAATTTAGAGCCCTCCTGTCCCTCACACCTCCACTGGAATGCAGCCTTTAGAAAGAGGGAGAGAAAAGACCAGCAGGAGAGACTGATTGCACTGCTGGGCAAGTCTGTATAATTTGAGGGAGGGAGCAATAGACAATCCTTTAACCCAAGCGGTGGGGGACAGCCTCTTAGACCTCTCCCTTCAAAAATCCTAATTTTTGACTTTCAGACAGTCTCCTGAAATGGCATTCGCCCCCCAGATCTCTGGCAACTCCTGATTCTCCACAAGGAACATTCTCAAAAGACATTGTGAAGACAAGCTTCCTGCAGCGCTGCAAGTCAATACCGCAGTGTATCAGTAGGTGGCCCCCAGACAGGAAAAGCCAGACGGTTTCATTCTGTTCTAAACGTACCCCAATTTAATCTTCCTTTAGCGACAGCTGTACTACTTGCTGCTTGTAATACACATTGAAGCGATATCGCTGTGCAAACTTGTTATACTGGTAAACAAAACAAATGGGTAACTTACAACATTGAATGACACAGTTCATTGTACTACACTAAACAACTTTTAAGGCTGTAATAAAAAACTTTTGTTCTGCATGGCAGATTTTTTCACAGCTGGCACTGGACCAAACCCTGAATATTTTTTCCAGATGCTACTAAAGCTCTACCGAGCTCAGCTGTTACAACGCTTCAATCCTCCTCCTGCTGTTTTAATTGTCTTGCGGGCCGAATCGTTTTGATGCCAGCTGAGAGTGATGACAGCTAATTAGTCTTCATAATGTAATTCAAAAACATCAGGTGTCCATGCAAGGTCATCAAGACCTGCAATCACAATTGCACCAAGGCATGGCCACACCAAGTATAATTGCCATTGGATGGGCAGTCCTCAAAATATATCCATGTGCGACATAAGCAAGGTTGAGTCTAGTGAGATGCAGCCCAAGTGAAGGATAATAATGCTCTCTGCAGTGGGCTGCAGTGTCATCTAATGCACTTTCTTGATGCAATCCAGGTTTTATGAAGTCAGGTCTCATGAGACACGGCAGCATGATTTAACAATCACCCATTTAATCTCATGTAATGCCACGCCTTTTTTTCTAGCAACTTTTCGCCATTTGAATAGGGCAGTATCTAAACAATCTTGATTTGAGCAACTTAAGTGAATTTGCTTGGAACTGTGCCAGAAAAAAAGGTTCCTTGGTGTTAAATGACCTTTAGCGGTTGTTGCTATGGACTGGATTTTACACTGGAAATGTTTTTCTCCAATCTGAAGTCTCACATACTGATAAACAAAATAGTGCTAGGACGCTAGTATTTATACATGGATATGAAAGAAACATTAAAAGGTGACAGGACTTTTTCATGTCCTGCAATAAATGTGAACAACATCCATGCTTTTAAACCAGAATCCACATCTGTTTCAAAAACTTCAATCATTTATTAGTACTCAAATGTCATAAGAAATCATTCTTTATTACCGTACGTTTCTGTTCACTGTGCAGAGCAATCGGCACCAAAGCAGAGGATCTATATATCTGTCATCTATCCAAAAATGAATATGCTAAACTATTCATTTGTCATGATTTGATACAAATGTCTGTAAAAGTTGTTTCCAATTCAAATACAATCTCGCAACAGATATTCTGCTGTGCCGTTCAAGAGACACCTGGGTATTCAGAGATTTCATTACGAGCTAACATTGGACTGTTTAATTCTCATGAGTGACCGAGGCGGGTGCTTGCTGTAGTTTCACTATCAGGCTCTACTTCTTTCTGGGAAAAGTGCAGTTCCACTGGCCCTGTAAATCTCATCAGTGGAATCTTATTTTCATTTCCAACAGCTGGTTTCCATGACAAGAAGACGTTATTAAAGGAAGTACTGTCAGACACATCCAGCTCCCACATTGTATATAAGAACATAACAAAGTTTACAAATGAGAGGAGGACATTCGGCCCATCTTGCTCGTTTGGTTTTTAGTAGCTTATTGATTCCAGAATCTCATCAAGCAGCTTCTTGAAGGATCCCAGGGTGTTTGCTTCAAGTGCCTCCTATTTTCTGTTCTGAATGCCCCTTTATCTAACCTCCATTTGAGACCCCTGGTCCTTGTTTCTTTTTTCAGGTCGAAAAAGTCCCTGCTGACTGTCTCCCAGGATACTGTTACCATATAGATCATTTTTCATTGTGGATCTTATTATAGTTTCCATAAGTTTACATATAAGTCAGGCTTATTGGAAGAGAATGGTGAAGCTTAACCCTCATCACCCCAGCGCTTTCCTGGATCAACCATTCAATCCTGATCCATTCTTATCTGAGCTGGCTGAACAGGTTAGAGAGAAGTGATAAAGGGTTTGGAACGATATAGGATTATTGTGATACAATCCATATTTTCTTTGTATTGTTTATTAATCAAAAGTATCAAGATTTTTCTTTAATCTTGACGTTTTCCTTTAAAAATGGCTTAAAATCAGAAGATTTTAATGATGTATTAATCACATACTTTGTCTTATGAGTAGGGCTTTCAATTTTGGGGTAAAACAGTGTTTAAATTTAGAATTACAAACCCTGATCAGGTTTCGATTCTGTGTCCAGTACGGGAATTGGGTCATATTTTACCATAACAAATAAAACACCCAGAAGCTCTACAATTAAAAACGCTTCCATGTAATACACTTATTAAAAAAGGAAAGAACTTGACTAGTAAGAGGTTTGAAATTGCATGTTCTAATGCCCCTTCCCTTTAACGATCACTCAGAATTGTTCTTATTGCTAATAGCAGAATTGTTCTTATAGTTTATCTAGGAGTGTCAAATTGTACATTCATATGAAGCTATGGAAAAATACCTGCTTAAATAAAAGGCAGTTTCAAACAGATTTAAGGTGTGCTGATTTGCTTCAACTAAATCTAACTTGGATAACAAACGCCAATATTTACAACCCTGAATATATATCTTTACTGATTTGACACTGCAGCTGAGGTAGCTCCAGTCACTGCTGCCTTGTTCTACAGAAAGGCACCGTGGTATTCACCTTATCTATAAATACACCAAGTGGATGTGAGGCTGGTTTTTAGCCACCGTTAAAACTTGCATGGGAGAAATTCAGCACAGAGGTGTTTTTAAATTCTATATGTATTTATAGTTGTTTAACTTACAACTGTCAACAAAAACAAGTCTGAAAACTGTATGTTTACATATAAGTGACGTTAGTTTTATCAAAATCGCATAAGTTGTTCCCAAGATATAGCCTTGCATTGCTGGATCACTGTGACATCAATGATGGTAACCCTACATCCACAGTGTGCTCTAAAGAATGCCTATATCAAGTCATCACAATAGAGAGACAGAAAACGTCAGGGTCTGTTACCCTGACAGCAGACATTGTTGCACTAATCCAGATCAGTTATCAGTTATAAATCATCACGGTACCTTGATTTCACTGCAGCTGGGGCAGCTGCCAGATGAGCTTGTCACTCGTAGCCTACCAGCTGAGCAGAAGCCCAGCCCTTCTAGGAAAGCACCCTCCTGGAAACACAGACCCCCTCACGCTCACTCCACAGAGAACCAATGCAGCAGCGGTGACCTACATAGCCAATAGCTCTCATGAAATCAGGTGCAGGTCCACTAGGCTAGTTAATACAAGCTGTGGCAAAGTCGACTGAATTCTGTATGAGATTAGCCTTAGACTTGGTAGAGCTGTTGGTACGACTACACAGTATAGGATAGTAGCCACACCGATTACAAGACCTAGACATCAGGAATAATTTCCTGAAAGCTGCATTGTTTAAAGACATAGATCTACTCCTTATTATTGGGCTAATTCATAAACTGTTTTTGATTCATTAGTTTGCAGTTGATGAAAGTTTTGTTTACTGTTTCAGAAAGGGTTTGAAGTTCATTTTTTAATATGTACTGTAAGAATGTTTAGAAACGCATTAAAGTTTTGCTAAAGGAACCAACAACTAAAATATTTAAAGCAATTACTCACAATTTATTATGCAGTTTTTAAAATAAGCACCGTTTATCAAAACTGTACTACAATTTCTGTTGTTGCTTGTTAAATTAGGTAAAATGACAGGAACTAAAACCAAGACAAAGCTTTAACATCCTCAGCAAATCAAGTATTGTGAACCACTTTTTTGATACAAATGTCCATGCGAAAGCCCAAACCAATCAGAAGTCATAATTTCCTAAATGCAGATATAAATTGGCTTCACTTTTACATGTGACTTGCATTCAACAAACACCGTTTTAGATGTATCACATAATATTTCAGAATGAAGCAAGTGAAAGGCTTGCAGTGATACTGACCCGGTATTGCAGGTAGGGTTGCGTGCCTCACCACAGCTCTCCAGCAAACTCCCCTGCTCTCCCAGCACTACGTTGATACAGCACAGCCACGCTCTGGTGTATAACCCTAGTGACACATTCACCCTCGCTCGCTCTCTCTGCCTACCTCCCTTTCTACCTCAACACTCCTTAAGCAAATAATAAAAAAAACAAACAACTTTAGAATTACTTGACTTCTACAAAAAAATGTACTGACTTGTTTTCTTACTTAAAAAAATGACCTAACAATTTGATTATAAAAATTCACCATTACTTTGAAATAACGAAACAAAAAAAAACATTTTGAAGTTTCTTTGCGTGTTTCTGTCCCACTCATAGTGCCCATCTATCTCTCCTAATTTTAAGAGACCTGTCCTTCTAATAAACACGCAATCCCTGCTGTGTGCTTATCACTGAGCTCCAATGCTTTATGTGTTTAAGGCGTCTGAATCGATCTCAGGGAGTGACACAGTGCTGCATGCAACTAAACTATCCACCCTTTAGGCTCTATTTTAATCAGTCCTGCTGGCTCACAGCCACAGGATATAATGAGATCAAGCAGGCATTACTAGATTCAAAACTAACAGAGGCCACCAGGAAGATCAATCACCAAGCAAACCCATTTTAAAACCATTTGCTTGGGATAGTCCAATAAGATGAAAGCAACATCAGCTTTCCATTTAGTGCCCACATTCTTTCATAGAGTAGTTTATTAAAGCTCTAGTCAGTGTCAAGTAGGAATGTAGGATTCAGTTTAAATTAAGATTTACACTTTAGATTAGGATTAATGTCTAGAACACATTGAGAATATTTGGGTAGCAGAAAAGGCATTGTGAAAAGCCCTCCATTAGAGTGATGTTAATAAGAGGCAACATTAAAGTGTACTAATAAAACTATGGAAGAATAAATGCATTCAATAAATGCATGTAGAAAAACTAACGCCGACATCTATTTCTGACAATATTAAGCTAAGCTAAGCAGGTCTCTAAACCGAACAGGAACTGAACTGGTTCCAAGGTAAAATATGCTGTTTTAAAGTAATTTAAAAAGAGGTTTGAATTTGCATTGTTAATCAATAGAATAGTGACAATAGATTTGCCAATCTGGATTCAGTTGGGATCTTAGCCTTCTCTCACCTTGAAGGAAGTTACTGAAAATCACAGTGGACGGCCATATGGGAGGTCAAGAACTCCATTAGCCACTTCAGCAGCATGACGTCTGTCTCCACACACCCATGTTGTGTCTCGCCAAGTCGGCTTATGGTTAATAGATACGGTTTTACTGACGTAAAAGCCGTCTTAAAACCACTGTGGAGAGCAGACTGAACTTCCCTTAAGGAAACTGAGGGGGTAGTTACTGAAAATAATGTTTTATCACAGACTGTTATAACAGAGTGGGAAAGGCAGTTTTGACTGATTAAAAATAATTACTTTCACAAACATTTGATGCTAGTAGAATTGATTCCGTTTTTCCTAACTCAAATTCTAAATATTGAAAAAACTATTGAAAACTCCATGGGGGTTTGTCCACTTGGGAGAAGTGTTACAACCAATCCACTCATTTGATTGTGTGTTCTGACTCGGACTGAACCCCTAACATTTCCACATGCTTCAATAAAAGACCTCTCACTGCGACTGTTGCTGAAAGAGATTGTTGCAGCCTGTTGTAATATGAAGTTCAGAAGACAAAAAGGAGCTGAAGATCGTTTGAGTGGTGATCAATCCCCTAGATATTTATGCAGCAATATGCTAAAGAGGCAGCAGCAGGTAGAACTCAAGCACCACCCAGCTTTCAAAGCTTCTTCAACACAAGCACAAAAAAAAGGGCATTCACAGAGCCAGACACCTGCCAGTACGTGGAGCACTATTCAGAATTACAGTGAAAATATAAATAAAAGAAGTTCATAGCGATTTACCTTGAGGGTCCCGCTGGTGTTTGAGGATGATATGATCTTGAAGGGGGATGCTCTCAGACCCAGTGTCAGCTCTGCATGAGAGAGAGAGAGAGAGAGAGAGAGAGAGAACATCACATTGAGCTACACAATTTTCACTGATTGGAACAGTTTCAACCTGTTCTGGGTTTTACTACCAGCTTCCTTAGCCACAGTGTATAGGTAACAAGCTCAGGTGTGTGATTAAAAACCAAACCACAAGTAGCAACTGGCTCGTACTTCTGGAAAGACAGTATGTTACATTTACATTATAACAGTCTGAACTAAAGAGGAGATTCTGAATTCAGTTGAAGACACTTTCACACACAGTTATAAAACAAGTCAACCACACAGAATGATTAATTTCAGTAAGAACAATGCTGATTACAAAATATCCTAAAATGGTAGGGAGGTAGTAAAATATCAAAAACACAAAACCGACATTTGAACATACTTGGCCCAGTTCAAGGCTTAAATGTGCTGTAACTCAGTGGAGTGTGATTTATTTCAGATGTCTTTCAGGCATTAGTTCTCTCTGAAACAGATTTTCTGGCAGGCGCAGTCATTTATAAATAATGAGCGCAGAGAAAGCAAACATGGTCACTGTTGACGCACAACACATTTCAGGCATATCAATCAGTTTTGTTGTTTTCAAACAATTGTGGTAATAACTTGCATATTCTGCCATGGCTGCACATAAATAAATGAAAAATTAAGCCATCGTAATTTTAAAAAGTAACAATATAACCATACAAAGTGATAATACACAGGTTTTATACACCTTCAGATTGATACTCAATGAAAATGGTGGTCCCTAAATGTTATCACAATAACAGTTACTTTAAAGATGCAAGTGTGACAATCTCAATATGTTGTGCTGAAGAAGCACATTTTATAACAAGCTTTGAGAACAAGGAAAACGATTTTCCTTCGTGGTCTAGTGTATTTTACATTTTCAGCTGATACTAGTAAAAGGTATGACCAAAAAACAGTTCAACTACAGGTGCAGTACGTAGAGCACATTTCATTTTAAATACCTGTTCACAAGATATAGCTAAATGTGTGAGCGAGACAAACCACTGCATACATATATGCTCATAATCCTGCAAAAATGTTTGCAATTTGTATTGAAAAAAAAAATCAATAAATAAAATGCAATCTGAAATGTCTGTAAGAGGCAATGAATCTGTGATTAAAGTTTGGAGAAGAGTCGTGAAAATTCAAGACAGACACACAGTCAGTGCATTGGAAGTGGAAAGAATTTGGCAGAATGCTGTGCTAGGTTCAGTCTGTACTTGATGATGAAGATGGAACACTTTGGTATTCCAGTGTTTAGCTCAGCTGTGTAATCAGTATCTGGGGTTTCCCTGACATCACTTACAAACAGAAAGCAACCAGTCCAAACTCACACAGAGAGAGGACAGCTTTGAACTCAGCCACACTGCACAGGGGAATGCGCAAGAACGCACTGATACTGAAATACAGAGGATTTCTTCAGGGTGCTTGGAGAAAGCCAAGAACATCGATAGCTAAGCTGCGAGACTGGAGTGATGTGCCTGTGACAGCGGAGGGCATAATCTAGAACACTGCAATACTGATCCACTGGTAGGGGAACGGAGGCCACTACAGTCTATACTAGTCTGCTCTCAATCTCTGCCTTTGTGTCATTTGAGAAATCTGCTCAAGACAAAACTGTGACCATTAGTGTAAAGCAAACCTCCATGACTTCAAAACACATTCAACTCTGTGTACCGTCTTCTGAGAATACACTTACACAAACGTCTCCAACAGGTAAAATGCGCTACCCATTTATTATTATTTATAATTTATGGTTTGAAGTAAAAGGGTGGAGAACTGATGAAAACAATGATTGCACATGTGGCACTGCAATGGTTCACAGTACAACACTGTCTTTGCAATGGGATGGGCTGTGCTTTTTCGTCATTTCATTGTAATCTTCATTTGGACCCCTTTTTAAACAATTGCCGACAGTCTGTGCATTTCCCCTGTTCACAAAAACAAACACACCCGTTACTGTGGTCATTGTCTCTGTAATAAGAGCCTCTAGTGTTGTTTCATGCATCTTGTTAAGATTCCAAACAGCTCTGGAGAAGTGGCCTATTGTTCAGATACATCAGACATGCAATTGTATAGTATGGGGATATTTTCAAACTATTACATCAACTCCTGACAGTTGACGTCAGTTATTGCGGATTCTAAATCAGCCGGGCTGAACTGTTGCTGTGGAAAAAAAAAAAATTTGATGGACATCACTGACAAAGAAGCGTTGTGTATCCCTGGGGAAATGGTTTAAAAACACAAAGGCTCATAAACGACAAGTTACCTTGCATATTTCAAATGAGAAGTTTTGGTCGAGGAAAGCTTTTGTTCTACTGTTTTTTGTCTGCAGTGAAAATAGAAGAGCAGTGATACTGTAAACAACTTCAAAACTGTTAGATTTGTACCTACATTTCGAAAGTAACATGGTTGAATAAGTTTGTACGCTTATAAAAAAGCTTAATCTGCACACTGATATAACACAGAACATGTATGTCTCATCAATGGACTCTTACCTTATATACACTACCTAAATTATGTCTTGAATCAGAAATAAAACTACCTCTAACCATAATTAGAGATAGTTAAAAATCTACCTCTAATTCAATCGTTATGGGACTTTCCAAACAGGGCACAGGTGATAAAGAATCGTAAACAGATACATCCCGTTGTAGTTTGCCATGCTTTTACAACGTACTCCCTGTGTTTTTCCATGCTTACAACAACTTTGCCTTGAACCATCGGAACCAGCATTAATGTGCTTTAACTACTACCAGCTCTCACCAGGACAAGACCAGCAGTGGTCAATGCAGGATTTAATATAATAAAGAGATATATCCTGCTGCAGTTTTTTCATTCTCTCTGCTTTTCCATGATTGCTCTACACTCGACAGTGAGCTTTAAATTCTAAAGTGGCTCCTACCTGCCCGCTGGCTGCCCGTGTTCCCGGTCACATGCGTGGCTGTCTTGGCACCGCGGTTGTCCTTGATCTCAATGGTCAGCAGGGTCTTCATGTCGGGGTCAGCGTGGGGGCACTCTGGCTGTGTTTGGGGTTCAGCTGTACTCAGGGTCCTGGTTTGGGCTGAGCTGTCTGATCGCTCCCTGAGGTTTTCATGCCCCGATGATGTCAGCCTAGTACTCTCCGATTGGCTGTCCCGAGACAGGGGAGAGGATCTATCAGCAGACACCCCTTGAAGCCATCTGGTTTGGGACACTCCGTTGGAGCTCCCTGTGGTGGCTGGACCCGAAACAGGCTTGGAACTCAAAGGGACGGATTTCTCCGCAGGACCCTGGGAGGTAAGTCCTGAATTGTTCTTCCCGAATCGGTCTGTCCCGTTGCTCCCCTCGCTCCTCTGGGTAGCTTTGGAAAAGGGGGACTGCAGGTTCCCACAGACCCGGCTGCTCCCCTGTCTCTGCCCTGGGAAGTTGGTTCCGAGCTCGGCTCTCTGGCCCGGCTCCTCTGCTGTGAATCTCTTCACCCGGTCCCGCACAGAGCTAGCTCTGTTGAAAGAAGAGCCAGCTTTCTCTTCTGCTGAAACAAGAGAGACACTTCGAGCCAGAGCGTACACACAGCAGCTGCCTTCATCTCTCTGTCACTCCCTTCTCTGTTTATCATCTCTCTAGCAAGATCCTTGTCTATGCCTCTGCGTCTCTCATAGAAATATTCTTATTGAATCTTTCCCCCCCCCATCAAGTCAAGATTAAAAGTAAGGATTAACACAATTTTTGCATGTATTTGAAAATAAAACAGGTATCTGTTTGGGGCTTTGTGACTGTGTGTCTTACTGTTTCACCATGAAGGAGTGGATTTGATCAACCTATACACTAATAAATCATTGATGGGTTTGTACAGCATTTTACAGTACCAAGGAATCCACCTGGATTGCATCGACCGCTGATTCTTCAAGGATAATCCCTGCAATCCAGGGCATTCTCCAGGGTGCTGTAAAATGCTCTAAAAACACCCAGCTGTGGCTTATCCTGAACTAATTAAATAAAGTGTCTTAAACAAAAATGGACATTGATATATAAATGTTAGTCTATTTGATGAAAGTATTGGTCTGCTCTTTTGAGCGGAGTTACCCTAGCCTATATTTTCTCTACTGAGCAGAGTCCTATACAAACCTGCAGAGCAGATTAAAACCTTTTGTTTTTATCCGTTGTTGAAGTTACCAGAATGTGCCAAAAGCATTCTTAAATCGATCTTGTGAAAGAAAAGCAGACACTGGAGGGCAGTAGAGTGCAATACCTTCTGATAACTCAGTAAGGATAAACTTGCTAACATAGCAGCAGGAGCAAGCTCCCAAAACCGTGGCCATAGGCCCACAAATGAGGAGGGTTGTGTCCCCAAAAAAAGAGATTCCATTGGGTAATTCAACACAGACAGCTTTCTGACAAAGCAGAATACACTCATCTATTTATTTTTTAAACTGAACATGATTGTGGTGCACTGTAGCTTTAGTTGGCTAAAATATTAACTAAGAAACACCAAGGGTGTTTTAATTTATTTATTTATTTTTTTTTATCTATAGCTGCCTTTTTGATAGTTTAAAGATTATAAGATGATAATGCTCTGCCTTATTCGGGCAAAAAATGTTCAAGGCTTGCGCGGCGATGTCTCTGTGTTTATAAGACATGCTCTCACCACGCTCCTTCACAGCACGGACACAGAGGCACACTCTCAAACAGGCAGTCGTCCAAAAAAAAAAAAAACCTGAAGAAACCGTGAAGACACTGAACATCCCACCCCCTTCTCCCCAAAAAGGGCAAGTTTGTGCTGCAGACAGCGGGACAGAAATCTTCTTAAATCTTTTAAGTGTACTTAAGAAAAAGAACTGCTTAGAAAGTTTTTCTTAAGAAGACTTTCAAGAACAAAGGCCCCAGGCCTGTCAATCTGAAACTTTTTTGGTAGTTGATGAGTTCATTTCAACAGGGATTGGGTTGGAACCCAAAATGAATTATACAGAATGCTGGTTTATAGAGGGGCTGGATTAGACAGGTTTGACTGTAATCAGACATGCACTCTTTACCTTTGTCTTTGGCACTGCTTAGGGAAGTCTGTGATTGGCTGTAGGGGGGGTCCTTGGTCACACTGGGCTGAAACAGAGAGAGTATAAGCAGTGCTCATTATATCCCAGTGCTGTTGCTGAACAGCTATTCAGTACACAGGATAGTGTAGAATAATATTCCCATATACAGTAGCAACCCTGCGTTACGGTTTAAAATGTAGTCTGTTTAAAATGTAGCCTGTTTTAGAGGTGCTGTGCCAATTGGAGATAACACTCAAATCAAACAGCATTCCTGGCAGAATGTTTGGGTTCACTGGTCCAGTTTCAAGAGTAACACAATGCAATGTATATTGTGCTAATGGGGTTTGGCACTGTCGTTTGATGCTTTCAGCATGCAATCATTTCATTTTTAGCACTTGAGTCTTTTAAGTACTTTATTGTGTTTTTGGCACAATGCTGTGGAGCAATCAAAAACTAGAAGCATGTGTTACTTACACAGCGCCCCAAATGAGAAGTAGAGAAGTTTACCCTCGACTGCACTTCTTCAATAGGGTAAAATCACTAGACAGGCGTTTGCTAAACACGCCAAATCACGCCAACATGCGCTCACACATAATTATGCTAATAGCTCTATTTATTCCCAAATATAATACAAATATATACAGGACAGAATTGACCATACCATTATGATGGAGTATAGACATTTTCAGGTTAATTCACAGGTTATAAGAGCCACAGGTACAACAAACACACTTTGTATCAGGATTCGGCAGCACATGGTGAACAATTTCACTACTTACACTTAATTCCAGAATGTCTTTCTACATGCCTTGTTGTGTTTCAATTAATCCTGTCTATTAGTTTAAGACTGTTTTCACACCATTGCTTTTGCTTTAAAACAGACCTATCTTTGTGCTTTGTTACACCCAAGGTGAAACAGAAGATTCCTCGACTAATCTCTGTGCTTTAAACTAACATATATATATATTCACACCAACATAATGGAAAATCCATGCAGCCCAGGTTTATTTTTGTAGCCGGGGTTACAAAGTTTAAAAACATTCTGTTTTAGTTTCAGTGGTAAACATGCCATTGTTTAGTGGTTACAGGCAGTTTAGTTTAAGATAGCTAGCTGCAAGTCAGAAGAGTGGCGTGCGCCACAGTGCAGACTGCGCTCTCTGGTGGTGCAAAGACAGAACAGGCGGCTACTGTGGCTTTGCTTTACATAAGGTGTGTTTTCACAGTCAAATAAGAGGTCAAAGTTGGATCCAGTGTACTTGCGGAGCAATGCATTTGATTTATTAAAAGCCTGTCATAACATCAGAGCGAACTTGAACATGAAGGAACTGGATGAGCTGCAGCATGTTCGGAGTTCTTCAAAGAAATTGGACTGTCATGGAAAGAGTCAGAGAAATTGGATAAAAAGAACTTGGATCCCATTGTGACATATGCATAGCTCTGCGTTGTGAAATGATTCTGTATGGTTCTTTGCCGTTATTTAACTCGTTTTCAAGCAGAAGAGATGACCACACCTGCTCTTGAGGCCTGCTTCCATTAATCCAGCAGTCTCTGTTGCCTAGCGACCAGCAAAGTCCCTGTTTTTTGGGCTTGTAAACTATTCAAAAGCATTTGCATGATTTGCAGTGACCCATTCTGAACCTTACTTTGTCTGAGACCTTGGAAACGTTTGGCCTCGTGATTACTGCTGGTCAATTTACTAAACAGCCACAGCATTTTCATATACTGCAATCCGATAAAATTTCCCTGTGGGAGAAAAATAGTTTGGGGTTGTTTTTGTCGCTGTCACAGATGTGCAGTTACTAACTGTACAGCTGGCAAAGAGATTCTATATTCAGCTTTAGGACTAAAAAGTTCTGAGACAAATATTTTATGTGTTTGTTGAAACAACATTGCTGGAGATGTATTCAGAACGAAAAAATGATCATTTTCCTCCTTTAGGGTACCAACAGGTGTCCCTGACAGATATTTTATATTATATATAAAATATATTATATTATATATAATATACATATTATATATATATACATATATTTCACAAAATATGACCAAAAGCAAACAGTCAATGTGGATTGCACCTGTGTAGGACTCAGACCTCAGCACATTAACAGAAATTCTCCTTACAAAACCTACTGTGCCTTTTACCCCTTTTCTCCCCCCAAAGTATGTATTCCCCATGCTAGAATGATTTCCATTACATGAGAGTAGATGTTAGAACTTCCCGCTAATTTGAACTCGGCTCTCACCAATATAAACACCAACTAAGACTAGAATGAATCAATTGCTGCTAACGTACACCAATTATTTCAGTAACAATGCAATTCAAAATGTTTGTTGAGTCAAATAGTCTTAAATCAACACTATTTAAAAAAGGATCAGTATATAAATGCGTATTCAGGATACCTTAATAAATGGCAAGGGGAGCTAGCTATTGAAAGCAAAGCTTCCTATTGATATGCACTGCTTAGTGCCTACCTGTCTGCTGCTGCTGTGTCCTCCCAGCTCCCCATTCACTGCCTGTTTTTTTCCCCCATTTTGGAGGCTGTTCTGGGAGGCAGGCTCCTTTTTGCGTGGCCCGCCCCTACAGAAGGCATTCCCGTCAACGAGGTCTTTGTCCTGGTCAGTTTGAAACACTCCCTCCCCCTCTTTCTTATCTTCCCCTCCCAACAAGGCCTGCTCAGGGGCATCCCCTGTGAGTCTGCTCTCACACTCCAGCTCAGAGTCAGTGCTCAAGGTGCTTGTCAGCTCTGAGCCCTGGCGTTGCGGCGACGATAGGTCCCGCTCCGAGGCCCTTGAATCCAGGCGCTGTCGTGATGACAGGTCCCGCTCCGAGGCCCTTGAATCCAGGCGCTGTCGTGATGACAGGTCCCGCTCCGAGGCCCTTGAATCCAGGCGCTGTCGTGATGACAGGTCCCGCTCCGAGGCCCTTGAATCCAGGCGCTGTCGTGATGACAGGTCCCGCTCCGAGGCCCTTGAATCCAGGCGCTGTCGTGATGACAGGTCCCGCTCCGAGGCCCTTGAATCCAGGCGCTGTCGTGATGACAGGTCACGCTCCGAGGCCCTTGAATCCAGGCGCTGTCGTGATGACAGGTCACGCTCCGAGGCCCTTGAATCCAGGCGCTGTCGTGATGAAAGGTCACGCTCCGAGGCCCTTGAATCCAGGCGCTGTCGTGATGACAGGTCACGCTCCGAGGCCCTTGAATCCAGGCGCTGTCGTGATGACAGGTCACGCTCCGAGGCCCTTGAATCCAGGCGCTGTCGTGATGACAGGTCACGCTCCGAGGCCCTTGAATCCAGGCGCTGTCGTGAAGACAGGTCACGCTCAGAGGCCCTTGAATCCAGGTGCTGTCGTGATGACAGGTCACGCTCAGAGGCCCTTGAATCCAGGTGCTGTCGTGATGACAGGTCACACTCTGAAGACTCTGAATCGAGGCGTTGCCGTGAGGATAGTTCCTGGTCTGATGCCCCTGAATAGAGGCGTTGCCGTGATGGCAGAGTTCCATCCTCTTTATTTAGAGGGTCCAGGACCAACACCATTCCGGATGTCATACCTGGGGGGAGGGGCAGAAGTTAGGCAGCTAAAAGTTACAAGAGTTGTGCAGTTGTATACTACGCAAGACTATGGGCAGAAATTTAATCTGGACATAATGAAAACAAAAACCATAACTGGAAATGGTTTGTATTAAATCAGCAATAGAAATGTATACATTTTCTCCTTTTACAGTTGACATGTCAGGGATAAAAAAAACTAAATATATATGGCAATATGCTAATAATTTGGGATATGTACAGTAGATTCCACATGTCTATGGGGAGATGTGAATGAAATATACACAGTTTAGGAGGGAAACAAACATAACCTAACAGGTATGGAATTCTGAGCTCTCTCCGCATTGATAATATGTCTGCCAGCATCCTGTGCAGTTTCTATTTGTAACTGAAGACAGGAAGTGCCGAAAGGCACACTTCCCTCCCAGAAACCCAGGAAGTAGTCCTGGGATATGCGTGTTGTGGCGTCTTTGTTACTTCCTCTACATTTTGGATTGTGAGGCTCCCATGTACAGAATATTGATAGAACTGGGTTAAAAGACTAGATAACCACAGTTGACATCTCTCTTGTGTTGTTCTATATTTTCCACTGCGAGTGTTTTCAATTATATAGCTTTTTAGTTTTATACATTTTTGGATTCTAGCTGTGTAAAATTAAAATGATGTTCTCATTTCAAGAAACAAGAGCGAACAGTTAAACCGTTCAGCTTTCTGCAACTACAGTAGGCCTCCTAACAATGCTGGTGCTTGAGAGCTGAGAATGGAGTGTCTCAGTTTCACTGCAAAGGAAGTGTTCATTATTAAAGAGTTAGTAGAGGGGTTATAGAGCGTTAAAACATCCCCATGTGTTGCTACAACTGTTTAAATAACTTAATTTTTCTTTTTAGTTTTAACACCCTGACAACTTTTTACACTTATTAAAAAAGTCTGTTTCAAAGCTCTTTTCAAAATGTCTGCTCTAGTGCACTGGGGTTTGAGATCTGTCCTCTAAATCACTGCAGGAAGAGCGATTAAAATAAATAAATAAATAAATAAATAAAAAATACACATAACAAGTGATCTGCCTTTTCTGTTCCGTACCACACCATGGATCGTTATTGCTGTGTTACCTGTTTGACAAGGTGGGCAATAATCCTGACACTGTCAGTGCACTAGAGCGGACATTTTAGAAAGAGTTTTGAAACAGGTTTTAAAGTTATAAGTGTAAAAAGTTGCGAGGATGTTTAAAAAAAGAAATTACAGGTACGTTACTTAAGCTGTTGTAGCAACACCTGGGGACGTGTAACTATATTTTTGTAAACACCGCTATCTTTAAGGTGCTGAAGAACTGTTAGTTACTGTGCTATCGAACCACAGGTCTCAGATCTGCCATTGCCAACACAATGAAGCATGAGGAAAATGTACCAAAAATGTGTGCTGTGTCAATCCTCTCATCTGAATAGAACATAGGCTGAACTGAACCCTGTTACTGTAGTTTTGAATTTATTTCCATAGCTCTGGTAAAGAATAACAAAGCTATTCAGATCCCTTGCTGTTGGCCAAATTTAGCTGCTTCACTGGTCAGAACTGGAGTTCATAACTTTGCTTTTGTGTGTATTTCTGAAACGTGCTGCAGCAAAAGGATACCCAGTAAATGGTGTGGCTCTCACAGTGTCACAGGCCTCTGGTATGAGGAAACAATGCATACTGGCCCCTGTAATTAAATGGTTTATTAATATGATGTAAAATGGATAGGACCAAGAGAATCATAGAATACAGTTGTAACAGAAACAGACGTAGTGGTTGAACAAGGACGTTAGTAAGAGTTAGTAAGCACCGGCTCTATCTCATAGCCACACCTGAAAGATAAGCATCAGGGCACGGTCAGTGTAAGCACTGCCATGTTTGCCACTCCCTTATCTGGTCAAATGACCTCTCTTCATGTGGAACACTGAAACGACTGCATTGAGCAAAGAGAGGAGGCTGGCAATATTCATTTAGATAATCCATGAGCAGCTGTGCATGTGTTTTCGTTTGCTTCAGTACACGGCACACAAACTCAACAAAAGATGTAGCTTATGTAAACAAGGCAGTGAATGGGAACTCGTTGTTCTCCAGTTCCAGGTTTGCCTTCTATTATATTAGCGCACAGAGAAACGACCTGGGGTGGTTCACCCATACTGTGGCACAGCAGTGCCGTGGTTTTCAGGGCTTCAAAATGACTGGTGCAACAAGCAGATTCTTTCACGAGACTATCCACCATTATAAGTGAAGAGGCACAAGTAATGAGCATCACTGGTTTCACAGTTTTTAGTGTAACGAATGAGGAGTGAGTGGGTTGTCTCTGCGGCTATCCTCATGAGTGAAATAACCACAGCACTCTTACGAATGTTCATGCAGTATTCTGTTTAACAAC